>NW_013672474.1:0-13761 GCF_000517525.1 Limulus polyphemus
TCAGCTTTCGCTGTGGGTTGGCCTTGAATGATGCAAACTGTGTTATTTAGAAATCGGCATATTTCCGTTCATAGTTCTTTTATCAGGTCCAATTTCAAGATGTTATAGTCAGTTCTAGGTTAGAGACAGTAATTTCTTATCTTCTTTGTGTCCTGATCCTTACTTTCATTCTGGCTTGTTGTGTAATATGAAACTCCTTCTCCACAAACAAGAACTATTTCCATAATGTTGACAGAGGTTGGTGGAGCATAATGTGGACTTCCTGGTTGTTATAAACCTGGAATTTTATCTCTCAGTTAGTAAGATCAATCTTGTTCCACCATTTGTGATGTTTAAATTCACTGTGCTCCTCTCTGTCTCATAATACTAGTGTTGTGAATGGCAGGTTCATTCTTGGTGCTATGTGGATATTTATCATGAGTTTCCTTATCACATCAGTGTAAGAAGACAAGCTCTTACCCAGAATTTTCCTTTTTTTACTTCAAATTGTGTTCTGGGTATAATTTGAGTCAAATTATTTCTTCAACTCTCTCTACATTTGTTGAATAATGAACATCTTTCTTGTATAACTAAGTATAGTATTTGTTCAATGCGCCAATTAATAATACAACCATTGTAATCGTTTTATTGTTTATCTATGAATTTTTAGTTGCATTAAAATGTTAATTCACCTTTTGCATAATCATTTGCATTTTGAGTAAATATATATGTATGTATGATGAAACTGACATCAGCTTCCAGAGCAGTGATATACACATACTATTAATGGAGCAGAAGAGTATATAAATTTATGAGATTGTATTCGTGTGACCTACTCTGTGAATAAATACCCTGCCAGAAGCTTCAGTAATAAAGAGAGAGTCATGAGATAGTTATTGAAGGGTATAGCTATTGCTGTTTGTCTCTCGATATTGTTATTCATGTTGAAAGGTATTGTTTGAATATTGTAGTTGCAATATTTGTTTGGAATTATGTTTTCCTTTCTGTTTCTTCCTCCTGAGTTCATTATTATTGATTTTTTAATATTTATGATAAATTGTTTATTAATATTGGTGGGTAGTCCTGCCCAGGCATTTTTTTTTATTAACTGTGTTTTGCTAAGTGTTGCTGTTGAACTCTGATTGTAGCAGTGGGTGTTCATTTAAGACCATTACAATCGACCATTCATCTCTCAATCACTACATGGTCGTCCCTCATTTTCTCTCTGCTGGTCCTTTTCACCTGGATTGTGGATGACCAAGGTAGATATCTCAGATGCATTCCTTCATATTCTTGTCACAGAGTTTTAAAAATTTTTCTTTCAATTCGTTCATCAGGATCATATCTTTCAGATCTTCTGTTTGGCATTGTGCTGGCCTCTTACATCTTCAACAGAGTAGTCAGGGCCTTTGCTTACCAGTTATGCAGACTTAGTCTATGATTACATTACTACATGGATGATTGGCTTCTTATGTCTCACTTGCAGGAGGAGTCTTACTTTTACACCTCTCTTCTTCTGTGGGAAGCTGCCCATTTAGGGTTGCTTGTCAAAACTTTTAAATCCTTTCTTAAGTATTTTTCAGTTCTTTTCTCAGCCAGGCTCAACTTTCTCTCTGTCTGGAAGTGCTGGTGCATTCTGTTTTGGAGGACAATGGCTTTTCTGGAACTGCTTATTCCATAAATGGTCTTTCACTGGTCCTTTTGTGACCAGTGGAACCATTCACAGACATTTGCACTTTGTGGTTCTCCTTCTCGTCCTCTGCTCATGGACCTTTCTTGGTGGCTGAACCACTCCAATACTACTGTTGGTGTGCCTCTACCTCCATCCAGACCCAAGTTATACCTCTTCACTAACACTTTCCTCTCTGGATGGGGTGCATCTCTGATTGAAAACTTACATTAGACACTAGGACCCAAGATGAGTCTTCACTTTACATCAATGTGCTCAAACTTTTGGTGGTGCATTGGGCATGTTCCCATTTCTTACTCATCCTGGTGGACCATTTGGTAATGGTTCACTCCACAACTCCACTGTTGTTTCCTACATCAACCATCAGGGAGGCATCAGCTCCAGGACCCTTTTTCTTCAAACTCTCAACCTTCTTTATTGGGCCAATTATCAATGGATCTCTGGACACTATGAACCTCACTGAGAACTGGCTCTCTTGGCTGGAACATATTCTGCCCACAGAGTGGTCTCTTCACCCTTAGGTTTTCCAATGGGTGTGCTCTCTTTCCTGGAGACTCTACTCATTGATGCCATTGCCACACCCCTCTATTCCTAGCTTCCCCTCATTTGGTCTCCTGTCCCTATTCTTCAGCTTTGGCTATCAATGCTTTCAATCAAGACTGGTCTCATCTTTCACTGTGTGCTTATCAACCTGTGTAACTTCTACCATGGGTTCAGGCATTGATTCCCAACACTCCTTGTCATGTTCTTTTGGTGACACCTCTTTGGAAGGTACCTTCTTCTTTACCTTCTGTTTACTCACCCCCTACCTTCCACACCCTCTGTCTTGCTCCAACCTCACACTTCATTATTCCATCCATGTATCACATTCTTCCACCTTCATATTTAGGATTTGTCCAGTCCATTGCCCATTGGTAGAGTTGAAAATAACATGCACTAATTATTCCTATACTTTTCTCAGTCCAATACATCTCATGTTAGAGTTAAGGTGAACATTTGGTATGTTCTGAATGCGCTCCAACCATGCTACACATATTGGCTCTCCGACCTCTTGTGTGCAAGTCTTCTGATAGCCATGCTCTTATTCTGTTCATACCCATGACACATGGGGCTTGTTTGCCTCTTCCTTCCAATCTGGACAAAGAGTGTACCCTGAAAGAGATGAGGTGCAGTCTCCCACAGGCATGCCCCTATGGAACCCCTGCCATTGGGTGTCACACTCTATGGGCTTCCTTTGGGCACTTTCTGAAGGGAGCTCATCTAGGTAACTTTTGCCCTGGTCCCTCCACCATATCATTGTGGGGTTCTAGCATTCTGAGTTAGAGTTGTGTATCACCTCAGAAGTTAACATTTTCTTTATCTTAAAATGTATTTCTGATAGATACTCACCCCTCACACTTCCCACCCTTCCTCCCAATTTGTCTTGTCAAAGAATGAAGATCACGAGTGCAAAAGCATAGATGGATTTAGTGTGTGAGGTTGTATCACTCTCCTATTGGTGGATGGCTTTTGCTGCATAATAATGTCATTTTGCAGTAGTACAAGTCACAAGGAATCTCGTAAGTTTAGGTGGGACTTGCCTAAAGGCTAGTGGCATACAAATCTCTAAAGCAGATGCATGAGGAAGAAAGCTTAATTGTATGATAGGTGAGTATGTATTCGAAATACATTTTCAGGTGAGGAAAATTTTAACTTTAAATACATTTATTCATTTATTTTAGTTCAATAAGTTTTCGTCATTAAGTCTTTCAGCAAAGCAATAATGCTTTTCACTACTGCGATCAGTCCTATAATAGTTTTCTGTAAATAGTGTATTTTGTGTTGAACTTCAGAATATGTTTTGCCTAAATCATCCCAACCATGACAACCTGCTACATATGTCCTTGTGAATAGTACATCTGCTAACATTTTATCACTGAAAGAATACAGTAACTGTAGTTTTAGTTCATCACAAGCCTTAGAATGCTACACTTAAGTAACAAAAGAAAGAGAGTGAATTGTGTGTAATTTGCTCGTGTATTTTCAGAATAAGGAAACAGGTTTCCTTGGTTATACCAAGAGGTCCTTGAAGGTCTCATTATAACTTTAATACTCACCATTCATTAATAGTTGCTGTAATGCCATACTAACAGACAGTCTCTGTTTTATACTTGTCAGTTTTTATAATAAAAGTAAATATAAGGACTACAATTTCTTTTAATACTTGTTTGCCATGAATATTCTTTTTATTTAAAAGATAAAATATACTTAATCATAGTATTAGTCTTTTAAAATTATTTTTTGTATATGTAATGTAGTATTTTTATTTTGAAATATAGGATGGTGTTCTTGTGGAGAATATGCATGATGTACCTTATGTAACAGCAAAAAATTGTGGGCCTGAAGTGACTGCAGTAATGACCCGTGTTTGTTCTGAGGTTCGTCAGACAGTTCCTTTACTACCTTGTGGTGTTCAAGTTCTTGCTGGCAATAACGAAAGTGCTTTGGCAGTTGCACTATCATCAGGTCAGTTGAAAGATGTATATATTGAGATGATGCCTCACCTCTACATGCAGAATAACTTGATTTCTTTGTACATCTGCCCATGAGGTTTGCATGCTATTAGCCTTGAGCTATGTCCCACTGAAAAAAAACTAGTTTAACAGGAACTGCACTAGTGCATGATGTCATCATCATGCAACCATAGCCCTCCACCAATAGAAAAGTGATACAACCTCTTTGCACAGTAGCTACCCCATAAGCGCTTGCACTCAAATTAACTTCATGCTCTTTCTCAATATTGTCTAGAATGGACATGTTCCAAAATTGTTAATCAATTACTTGAGATTTGCAAGAGTTTATGACTGTTAATTTTTGTTCAAGTTTTTCTGGTTTAGAGTTTGTGTTTCACATTAAGTAGTTTCTTTAATTTACCTCAGGGAAAATATAATTGGTGATTACCTGCCATTATGACTTCTCAAGTGATGGTAACTTTCTCTTTGTCTTGTGATAGTGATGATATTTCTAACTAATGCGTCTACTGATCCATCATGGCTACTGGAGACTCATTGTTTGTAAAGGATGATCAGCCATTGTTCAACATGTTGTGGATTTCTTCATGTGCACTGGGCTTCCTCCTTCTGTCCATTTGACTGTTTTTCTTGGAATGTCTGTCAGTTGATGATTTTCCCATTGATGGTGTTGTGAAGGTCCAGCAGTTGGTGCTGTCTCTCTGGACTTGGATACTGTGGGTACTTAAGAGATATTTTTTGAAATATCTAAATGCTACTGTATAATCCAAATTTTGATATTCATAATTTAGGATGATAATTAACTTTCATATTTGAATAATTAAAATTTAGACAAATGAGAAACAAATGATGCATTTCCCTATTAAGTTGGGATATGTTGCAACATTGTTGCAGTGTGTTCCTATACAACTGTCATATGTAACCACAATTTTTTCAATCACATTAGCTTTTCACATTAATGTTAGCCATGTGCATGTACATACAAGTCTGAAAGAAAGTGAATTGACATTTTTGACACTGAAATAAAGAATATCAAGTCACAAAAATTACTTACATTTGTAAAAACACATTTGTCCTTGTAAAACTAAAACCATTAAATGAAGCCAACGGCCTTGTTGTTTGTGCCATGCATCATCAAGTATAACAATGCTAATCACATGGGTTTCTTATTTCAATACTGCAATTCCAATATGGTACTTATCTCCTTTAACAACATTAGCTATTCTCGTTCAGTGCTGCCCTCTATATGCGAACTTTTCTTTATGCATGCCACAAGTCTTGTGCTCCCAACATGTCTCTCATGCAAATCATCATGTGTCATCTCTTAACCAATAGTAGCATGACATGTAACGTGACAGATGTGACTCCCTCTACACTCCTCTACTGAAGGTTCACTTCTCGTTTGGCAGCATTTGAGTTCAAACGCCTTCTTCCAGTGCTTCCAGTGTGACAAACAATTTATTTTTTGCAAGAGGTGGTTCTTTTTTGAGTTTATTTTTATTTTATTTTATACCAGTCTATGTTTCTGCACTTGACAATTTGGAAACATTTTCTTGAGTTACCACTTCAGAAGTCACACCAATGACCAGTGTTTTTTTCTCAAGCATCAGGTATTGCTTGACCCGATGGTGGATCTCTCTACTTTTATATGTCAGGAGATTGAATGCTACATGGCTCAACCTTTGTCCCCTGACATTGCCCAGGCTCCTCTTAAGTCAGCTGAAATTGTTCAGAATGAACAGGGTTTTGATCGTCCTTTCCTGCCTCCAGAGTTTGCCATTCCTTCCCAATTGCAGCCTGAGGAATAACCTAGGCCAAATTTGGTCTTCACAGATTTTGTGTCTCAGGTTTGTTATGTTTTATCCCTTTCCCCCATCTCTTATTCACCTCGTCCTTCCTTGTTACATAAGACATCTTCTCAACCATTTTTGGTATTTCCTCCCTCCTCAGATATTCGGGTACATGTGGATAAATTTGTCTCACAATTAAGTGAGGGGATCAGCATGCCACGCTCCCTGAGTATTTCTGATCAGTACACCCTTTCTTACCATTTTGCAGACTATCTGTTTTTGGATCAGCATTTGTTGGGTTCATTGTTACCTATTTAGGGGGCAGCTCCCGAATGTAATGTTAGTCTTACCCATGCCCAATATTCTTGCCTTTGTCTTACCCTAACTAACCTTCTACAGTATCTTTCTTCCATACATCTCCTATTGGAGGCTCTCCACAGAAATGCTGAGGGGTTTTCTGTGGATAACCTTCACCTTCTCTCCTCCACATTAGCCCGCGCTTCATTATCTGGCATTACATACGTAGTTTCTATGTTGTTGCGACCTTATAGGTAGTGCTGCAGTATTGGCTCGGGTCATTTACCCTCAACATATCTCAGGGACTTACGCCTTGCACCTTTTCTGAGTTGTAATGTCTTTGATACAGTCCCAGAAACCACTGAGCCTCGGGTGACATCATCCTGCCAGCAATCCACTCTTATGACCTTTGTAGCCCGTTTGTCTAGGTCAGAGCCTCATATGCCACCTATTCCCATTTCCCGTTCTTCATCCTCTCAAACCTTACCCATTCCTTCTACTCCAGGTACTTCTTTTCTACAATTTCCTTGATGATGTAACAACTGTCGCCACACCAGTACCGGTGAATACCCTGTGGATTCAGGTCCGGTGGGAGCTCGATTATTGGAGTTTCTTCCTTGCTGGCATCCTTTCATTGACAATCAATGGGTGATACGGGTTCTGTCAGAGGGATTGGTTATCCAGTTTCTTTCCCCACCTCCTGTTTCTCCCTGCTACATTTATTTTCCTCCTCCTCGAGATCTTGTGGCCTGCTAGCATCTGTCAGAGGTAGTTCAAGATTTGCTTTTGCAGCAGGCAATGAAACCTGTCTATCATCTTTCTGGGGGTTTTAATTCCCGTGTTTTTATTGTCTCCAAGAAAACCGGGGATTGGTGACCAATGATCGATTTATCTCACCACAACTGCTTCCTCACACTCACAAAGTTCATCATGGTGTCTTTTCTCACCCTGAGATGGGTGTGTTCCCCAGGATTGTGGATGACGAAAATGGATGTCTCCAATGCTTACCTCCACATCCATCTCGACCTTATCTTCAGTTTGTCCATCTCGGGGTAGTTTACCACTTTTGGACCCTTCCATTTGGACTTACCTCAGCTCCTTATTTGTTTTGTCGCATAGTATTGGCATTTGCTCATCATTTTCATGCTCTGGGGATACGATTTCATTATTATATGGATGACTGGCTCCTGGCTCATTTCGAGCAGGAATCAGCCACTCATACTCACCAATTCCTTTCTGTGGTGGCTTGGGTGGGCTGGTTGATCAAATTGGAGAAGTTATTCCTTCGACCCACTCAGTATCTCATCCATTTGGGGGTCTTTTTTAACACCAATATCAGTCACACTTTGCCTTCTCCTTTACATCTTCATTCCATGAAACTTTCAGTTCACCATGCTCTCTTGGCTCAGTCATTTACTGCTCGCAAGGTTCTATTGCTTTTGGGGATGTAGTCCTCCATGACTGCACTGGTCTCTCTCAGTCATGCCCATATGAGATCCCTGCAGTGAGTGCTGGGTGCTTCACGAATGATGGAACCTTGCTCAGGATTCTCTTTCCACCACCATTTCCTTTCCTTGTTCCCAGCGAGATGATCTGCAATGGCGGATGGACAAAGCCCATACTTTTGTGGGCATGCCACTTCCTCCTCTGCATCTGGATTTACATATTTTCAGATGCATCCCTTCAAGGATGAGGGGCATGGGTCAATCTCCAGGAAGCTTTGGACTGTGGATGAAACCATCTTGCACATCAATGTTCTCGAACTTCTAGTGATACGTCGGGCATTACATCACTTCCTTCTTCTAACCCATCAGTGTCTGGTGATGGTTCATTTGGACAACTCTATGGTGGTGGCACATATCAACCACCAAGACAGCACCCAGAGATCTGTGTTTTCAGATGTTGGATCTATTATACTGGGCCCATGCACATCACATTCATCTTATCATATGTTATGTGTCAGGTGCTTTTAATCTAGTTGGGTATAATCTTTTTTGCCCAGACAAGATTTCTCCAATGGATTGGACATTAGATCCTCTCGTTTTTAGGGACCTTTGCCATTGATGGGGTTCTCTCCAATTGGATTCGTTTACCATATGCCTTAATACCAAGTTGCCCCCTTTTGGTCACCTGTATCACTTCCACAGGCTTTGGCAGTTGATGCCTTCAGCCAGGATTGGTCACACAAATACCTTTATGTGCACTCTCCAATCTGATTGCTTCATCAGGTGATTTCTCTTGTCCACTCTACACCTTGTCGAGTCCTCCTGATTGCATTCTATTGGCCAGTGCAATCATGGTTTCCAAGGTTACACTGTTGGCTCCTATCACCACCTGTCCCTCTTGCACTTGCTCCCTTCCTTCTTCATCAACCTCGATCCCATATTCTACATCCCAATCTTCCCATCTTGTGTCTTCATGCCTGGCTTTTGTCTGGTCCTTGGCAAGATGATCCAGTTTCACACATCGAGTCGCCTCCTTGTTAACTAATCCCTTATGGCCATATTACTGGAAGTATACCAGCATAAGTGGAAAGTCTTCTGCTGTTGGTCTGATAAAAGGGATTTCCCGCTGACAAGTTTTCTGTGGCTCGTGTAACAGAATTTCTTACATGGCTCCTCGACTGTGGGTCTTCAATCTCCTTGCTTTCTGGATATCGGGCAACCCTATCCCATACCTTCCACTTTTCTCGATACCATAGGGTTTCGCATTTCTCCTGTTCTTACCGTGCTCATGCATTCCTTCCAAATTTGGAGGTCTCCAAGGTGTCCTGCCCTTCTGGATTGGAACATTAATGTGGTCTTTCATGTCCTCACTTTACCTCTGTTTGAACCACTTTCCTCATGCTCCTTGTTTCATCTGCCCCTTAAAACATATTTCCTTCTTCTCTTGGCTTGTGGACAATGACAGTCAGATTTGTTTGCCAGTGGCATTTTACATACTCTTTATCACCCTGCCTATCTTCTTTGTCTCGATAATTTCTTTCTCCCTAAGACCTCAGCAGCTCAGGTAGGTTGAAAATCCTTTTCTCCTATTTCTCTTCCATCTATATTTCATCTTTATCCTAGACTGGATCTGGATAGACATCCATGTCCAGTCAAGGCCCTTTGTTGTTTCATTGCATGTACTGCTACTTTTCGTGGTATGCGCAACTAACTTTTTATCACCTGGCAATCCTTCTCACTTCATGATCTTTCACCTTCTACTCTTATGAATTTGGTCTGCCTTTTGGTTTGTTTGATCACCTTCACAGATGATGTGGCCTCCTGCTAATATTTACACAACTACTTGAATTGAGCCATCACCTTTTGGTTGACGTGGTATCCTGATACCTATTACACAACCAAGGGAGTTGAGCCATCACCTTCCTGGTTGACGTGGCCTCATGATACTATTTACATAACCAAGAGAGTTGAGTCATCACCTTATGGGATGATGTGGCCTCCTGCTTCTTTTTACACAAACACTGGAGTTGAGCCGTAACCTTACTGGATGATGTAGCCTCCCGATACACTTTACATAATCACTGGAGTTGAGCCATCGCAATTGCAGTTCACCCCTTAGATTGGGAGACCTCATCCTACCTTTGTGTGGAAGTTGGTTCCCAGCATTGAGGTTAGAATGAACCAATCAACATTAGTCCTCACATGAGTACAGATTGTCTATCTTCCTCCCCTAATTGCGTGGTCTATGTCTTTGGTCACAGTGGTAGTATGTGGGATTATTCTGGTGCTATCCTTGACT
Source organism: Limulus polyphemus (assembly GCF_000517525.1). NCBI lineage: Eukaryota > Metazoa > Arthropoda > Merostomata > Xiphosura > Limulidae > Limulus > Limulus polyphemus. The sequence goes on from NW_013672474.1 coordinate 10,011, forward strand.
ATCCCTATCCCTCATTCTCTTCTTACAGGTATATTATTGCCTTTGGATGGTGCCAGCATGTGCCATGGTTGGAGGAGTTGATTCCATGCTATAGACATCCTTTCCATACTTGATGTTAATTCCTGGATTGATAAATTGTTGATGATCTTCGTGACATACCCAGAAATCGGTGCGGATCTTAATCCCTGATTCTTGGGTTTGAGGTGAAGAAGGTATGATCCTCATCCTATTCTCACGTGGATGTTGGTACCCTTTGAGGGTGGTTTGGATGTAGTTAAGTTACTGAGTATGGTCCGCTGTGCCATAGCCATTCTACTCCTCACAATTTCTGCCCTTGTTCATTACATGATCTACACATGGGTGAAGAGTATACTTGGCTCAGAAGTGGTGCAGTTCCCCTATTCTGTTCTTTGGATCGATATATCTCATCGTCAGGAGTATCCTTAAGATGCTTTTGGGGGGTACTTCTTTCATTCCCTTGCATCAGTCACTCCTTCTTCTTAATGTGGGATTCTAGCTAATCTTGTGAGAGGAGGTAAATACCATATTGGAAGTTATGATTTTCCTCTACTGAAAATGTATTTTCAATAGGTACTTATCTCCACTTCTGATTCAAAGTGAAGGTTCGGTAGAGGAGAATAGAGGGAGACACATGCATCACGTGAGCATGTCATGCTACTATTGGTTAAGAGATGACTCATGATGATTTGCATAAGAGACATGTTGAAATATAGTAATTCCAACAAAGGGGGGGAGCACATGACTTGTGGCATGCTAAAGGAAAAGTTTGCATATAGAAAGCAGCACTGAATGAGAATAGCTAATCCTGTGAGAGGAGGCAAGTACCTGTCAGATATACATTTTCAGTATAGAAAAATTATAATGTTGCTTTGATTTTCCCTGTGTCTCCGAACTTAAGATGGCTAATACTTTGATAGGAAAAAGCTCATCTAAGAGATAATTCAGTAATTACCTGCTATGTGAAAGCTATTTTGAGTCTTATTTTCATATATTGCTTTGTTGCAGTTGAAAAACTGCCATATTTTGCCATTCTATAACTAGAAAAAATATATCTTTACATGAGGTATATTTTGGTTCATTTTTCTAAATTTTTATGCAGGTGTTCTGCATGTAGTCAGTGACATCCCCATGACTGGTTGTAAATGTGTTCTAAAACCTCAAACATAGAGAAAGGTTACATTCCAGAATGATAGCACAGTAGGGCTAGAGCTTATATTTACTTGACCATGTTTCTTTGTCATCCTTCAGTGTGAGATGGGGTCATTTCAGCGAGTTATACTTATGCAATCCCTTGAATTTATAATAGGATTTATTATTGATGTGGGTAATCTTAATGTGTGGAATACTGCACTAAAGATTTTCCTAAATTGAAAATATGTTACAAGTATTATTCTGGTTTTTTATCCTACTGTGCAGACAAAAGATTTTCTCTCTTCCCCAGCATTCAGAAGTTGTATAATGAGTATCTGGACTAACCAGTTCAATTTTAGCAAAACACAGATCCTTATGAATCAAAATTTTGTTTCTTTGAGTTTGTTGTCCTATTTTGAATTATTCTCTGAACAACATAACTTTCTGCCAGACATTAGTGCGTGTGAAAACCACAATTGTATTTTTAACACTTATAAGAACTTTGTTGCTAATAAAAATGAATAACTTTTTAAAAAACATTTTAGAATAAAATTGTGCACAGTATTATGGATTAATGTATATATATATATACATTTCATATCTAGGATTTCAGTTTATTCGGGCTGAAGGTTTTGTATTTGGTCATGTAGCAGATGAAGGTATCATGGAAGCTTGTGCAGGACCATTGCTTCGCTACAGACGTGCGATAGGAGCTGAACACATTTTTGTTTTTACCGATATCAAGAAAAAGCACTGGTAATATAAATAAAAGCTTATATTTTTAAGGATGTAAGAAGGCTGCAGTAAACCAGTTGTAAAGCACATCCTTTTTTTATGCTCATGTAATTGTTTTTTTTCTTTTCCTTTTAAATATTTTCAGTCTTTTGTTCAGTTGTTTTATTATTTGATAGTAAACTCATGTATTAAGCCTAACAATTTTATTATAACAGTGTTTCACTTGAGATGTTTTTACCACACTCCTTTTGATTAACCTATCAGGGATTTCTAATGAAGGCCTGAGCATGAACTGTGGATTCAAAAGTACATGGTACACATCCTTTAAACACAAAAAAACATGCTTCACACTTTGAGTCTGTGAGTCCATTATAAGAGTGACAGTCAAATTTCATTATTTGATTAGAATAGCTCAAGAGTTGGGAGTTGGGTGCTTTTCACTAACTGCATTCTAGTTTGTTCAAAATTAGGCATAGTTATTGTGAATAGATCTTGGATAACAGGATGAATATCTGAAACTAACTAGACCAATTTCAAATGATAAGTGCAAGTGTAAATTACTATTTCATGTGTGTCTTTTATCTGCCAGAAGTTTCTGGTTTTGAGACTTTCTGTTCAGTAGCATAACTCATCAATTTGACTGGACCTTTGAAGCCAAAACCTTATCTGAATTGCATGCTAAACTGGAAATTCATTTGTATGGCGGTTCAGTAAGCTGACAAACTTGTAGATGTATAAATTTGTTAAATCAAATTGGATTTAAGGTGTTTGATTATCTAATTTTTCTTAATTAGATGTAGTGAGTGAGGTTTTGGAGATCAAGTGAACCAGTCACATAAGTTCTCACACAGGTTTTGGGTTGTCCATCTTCCCCTCTCGACTTGTCTTCTATGTTGTGGTTTGCAGAAGGTCTATGTGTCTATGCTTGTGTCCTGGGCTTTCTCTCGTTTGGTGATGAGGTTGTTACTGAGCTGGGGTCGTTTTGGGCTGGTTTCACGGTCATGGGGGTAGAGTGCATGCGATGGACTTTTCTCGGATTCTGGATGACACATTCCTGGATCCCTGGAATTAGGCTACCCTGTGAGTTCCTGGAGTTGAATGTTAGGTTTCCTTTTGACCCTAGAACTTGAGGTGAAGATAGTATGATCTTCATCCTACCCTTGCAAGGATATTGGTACCCAGTGAGTGAGTTTTTGGATGTTGTTGACTTATCTAAATGGTCTGTCACCCCCTAGCTATGGGACACATCCTCACTTGCCCACTTTCCATCGTGTGATTGAGTGATTCTGATTTCTGTTTAAGACCACATTGCTAAACTATCCTCTCCCACTTGGATATGCTCCCTTTAATGTTCCACCATGTCTGGTCCTCCTGATCATGTCCATGTTCATGGCAAAGATATACCTGGCTCAGATGTGGTGTGGTACCCCTCTTCAGATCATCTGATCTGTTCTTTTAATTTTGGGGATGTCCTCTGAATGCTTCTGTGGGAGATGCCTGTACTTCACTCACACCGGTCCCTCCTTCGTTTCAGTGGGATTCAAGCTAATCTTGTGAGCAGAGGGAAAGTACCTTTTGGAAGTTATAATTTGCCTAAATGAAAATGTATTTTTGATAGGTACTTCCCTCTGATCACACTTCCCACCCATCCTCCCAACAATCTTCTGGTGCTCATCTTCTGCCAAATTTCGAAGTGAAAGTTCGGTAGTGACGTGTAGAGTGAATCACATGCATCATGGGATAGTAGTGCTCTTATATTGGTATCGAGGTGATGCAAGATGATTTGCATGAGAGACATGTTGGAACTTTGGATTCCAACAGAGGGAGAATGAAGGCTTGTGGCATGCAATCCTGAAATAGTTTG
>NW_013672474.1:13771-18991 GCF_000517525.1 Limulus polyphemus
AATGAGAAAGCTAATCTTGTGAGAGGAGGGAAGTACCTATCGGAAATACATTTTCATTTATGAAAATTATAACTTTCAAAATTACCTTTGTTAAATCAAGTTTTGTCAAATGTGAATTTTATATTATTAACCAATGCAGCTAACAGTCAACCTCTCATTTTTGATGAAGAATCTCAAATGTCTGTAATACAAAGTGTTTACTAATATTGAAATCATTAGTCTGAAACAGTACATGTTTTTGTTGCACATTTCGTTTGGTGGGTGGATGTGTATTACAATGGAATGCCTTGACTTCATGAAACTATTACTTTTACTTGTAAAAAGGGGATAATATACTGTTTGTGGCCTGAATAAATATAAGTATTGCACTAATACTGTGGTAATTTGAGTTTGATAGGAATAACCTTAACAGTTTTATGAAAAATTTACGAGTCTCTTAAGCCATCCAAGCAGTGTGCTGTTGCTAGTGGTAGGACAAATAGGATTTTAGGTTGTATGTACAGAAATATTGAATACAAGTCTAAAGAGGATATAATTTCATTGTATAGGTCACTGGTTAGGCCACATTTGGAGTATTGTGTTCAGTCTTGGACTCCTTTACCTTAGGAAGGACATTCAATTATTGGAAAGGGTTCAGAGAAGGGTTACTAGAATGATGCCTGGGATGAAGGGGTTATTGTATGAGGAGAGGTTAACATTTCTGAAATTGTTTTCTCTTGAAAAAAGAAGAGTTAGAGGTGATCTGATTGAGGTGTTTAAGATTGTCAAAGGAATTGATAGTGTTGGTGCATCATCTTTTTTCATACTTAATAGTGAGAACGGTAGGACTAGGGGATACAAATATAAATTTTGGCAGGGTAGGAATCTTCAACTAAGACAGTTTTATTTTTCCAACAGGGTGGTTGGCTTTTGAAACAGCTTGCCTTCAGATGTTGTGGAAGCAGTAAATTTAAGTGAGTTTAAGACAAAGCCTGATAACTGTATGCATGATAAGGGCTGGCTTTGAGGTGTTTTTTTATTTAATAGTTTTAGTTTAGTTTAGAGGATGGGATAGCCTAGATGGACCAACAGTTGTTCCTAAACATTATGTTATGTTAGTTCAAGTGTACAGCTATTCACTCCTATTCACAAGAATGTTGGCCAAAATTAGAACATGTACACATTTTTTAAAATTTTATTTAGATATACATGAATAAACATATGTTTTTCTCACTTATAGAAAGGTAAAAATACAACAGTTTTTCCAACTGCTTCAGTTTCATACAAGTCAAGTAATCATGTGCAAGTAGGTGCACATTATTTAAAAATAATTTCTCTAATAATCCACCAAGTTTTGATCCTTCAAAACATGATGTGGGTCTTCTTTCAGTGAAAGCCAAAGAGTGAACAATATGTTTAAAGTAGAAATTAAAATTTTTATTGGACAGTTTCACATGAGAAAAGTCTGTAGATTACACCTTTTGGAACTTCTGTCTACCTTCTTTAAAGAATTGAAAACGTTTACAAAGAAATAACCAAAATATTGTTCCTGGTTTGTCCCAAGGTAGTAATGACTGTTAATAAAATGTAACTTTGCCTTAAACACCACTTTAAGAAACATTAAAACAAAAATATTTAATGCTGTAAACATGAAAGTTTATGCATCGAAAAAAAAACAACAAAAAATGAAGTTAGACATATCCAATGATCAGAAGTGATATAACAAATGTAAAGTATAAATTTAGGAACTAAAATTCAGATTTGTCTCTGTCTGGCCATTACATTCTATCTAAAACAATTCTACTCTAAAAACAAAATACAAGAATAGAATGGTCATATCAAACAATTTTCCTGGATTTGACAGTAGGAAGAAATGTGTGACAGTCAGAAACCATCTGGACCTTCTTTGATGGGTTTATTTTATAATAGTGTTCTCAGTTTCATTTTTTATTAGGAACAAGTAAACCAGGGTAAAGCTTTCAATTATTGTTGTATGGGTTGCACAATGAAATGAAAATGGACTGATTGCTGTAATCAAAGTATAGTTTTAACCATATAGGTGATGAGAACAATGTAATAAACTGAAAAATAAAATTGTTTTTGACATATCTGGTATCTTATAATAAAAGAATAAACATTGAGTTTTACAGACTAAAAATATTCAACAATCTAGTTTCTCTTTAAGTGAAACCACAAAGTCTCGTAAGTTGAGAAAGGACTACAGTTTGTACTAAAAATTCTCTTGTCTAAGTAGGTGTCACCATCTCTGATCAAAGGTCAACAGATATGCTTTATTGCTGTATTAATGCATTAATATAGATTTGAAGACCAATTTTTATTTCCGAGTGTTACATGTTTGTTACTCGTATTTCAGTGCCCATGCAATTACAGCAGATGTAGATGTTGTTGGAACTGCAAAAGCTGCAGAATACTTTCTAAGTGATGGAATCATCATTACTGGCCAAGCAACAGCAGATCCTCCTTCAGTTAAAGAATATCATAGTAAGCTCTTTCTTTTTTGTTTTGGATATAGTATTGTCTTTTTTTTTTTCAAAGGACAGAAAATGATAAGGTAAAGGGACAGGATCTTCTTGACTGTGTAGTAACTATTTGCTGAACTCTTGTTGTCCAAATTAAGTCATCAAATTTTTTAATTCCAATTTTTTTATTCTTAGCCAAAACTTCCAAGATTTTATCAATATTTTGACTATTGTAGAGCAAGATCTGTCCAACTGGAAGCACTTACTAAAATCACTGCCAAATACAATACTTTTATTTCCAAACAGTTCATTTTCTGTAGTGACATCTCTAAGTAGTCCACCCAAGACATCTAAGGGAATGCTTTCTTCCATTGGTGATTCATCCTATAAAATAAGAGAAGTATTTCTCACTAATTATTATTATTTCCTGTTTGTTATAATGCCTGAAACAGTATTTTCTAGAAGAGGCACTGGAAATTTAAATGTGGAGTGAGCTATTCTACCTCCTAATAGTAAATTGACAGTAATTCCAGTCCAGGCAACTGGTAAATTTAAATGTGGAGTGAGCTATTCTACCTCCTAATAGTAAATTGACAGTAATTCCAGTCCAGGCAACTGGTAAATTTCTTTTTGCTATCCATTTAATTTATGCATTAAGTACTTGTAAAGGTTTGTTTTCCTAGTTTCTCTTGGTTCACATATAAAAATTGTCTTGGAATAATTCTCTCTATTTATAGTAGATATAATGTTGTTCACTATAATTAGTTGTTCTTCATTCAGGTTATTCTAATATTCTTTTCCCAAAATAATTTCTTCGACTGTATCTTCTTTGTGAAATATAAGTTTTCTGTACAGAAATGGAATCTTTTAGTCACTCCATTGTTTACCATGTTGCATCATTATGTTTTCTAAATTAATTAAGCAAAGATTTTTGGAAGTGATTAAGTAATGTCTGTGAATGAGGTTTTTGATAAGATAATTTTTAAATTTGTCTCAAAGTTTTTGGATTTTCTAGATTACAGAAAACATACATAAGTCAAAACTTATTTGAGTTTTTGTGGCACCTTAAAAGCTGCAGCTTCCCCAAAACATCTTAATTTCCCATTCTGCATCATCTTCAAGAAGATTTAATTCTCTATTTACCTCTTTTAAAGTAGAAAAATCCTTCAATTAACAGTCTTCAAATCTTTGAATGAAACAGGTCCTTTCACATATAACAAAAGCAATCTCAGATAATATAATTCCTGTTGTGAGGGACTTACAGCAAATAGGCAACCAATGATGGTTTCTGCACTTTGTTTTTATTGCTTCCAAGCCTTAATGCATTTTTTCCCACATGTAGTAATTCAGCATATCTATATATGAGACTTCTTTATTGAAAGATCTTTTTGATGTAGCTTAAACCATGTGATTAACGTTGCTCCCTGCTTAGAGTCTTTCACCAGTGCTTGCTCTTCTTGCCCATCAACAAAAAATAATTGTTGTTCCATTGGTAAATGCACAGCTAATGTGATTGGCCATGCATTTCAAATTAAAAAAAGACACAAAGCACCTTCTGGTGCACTAACAAATCTTGAATCCAAAAATATGTATCTTTCATTCCATTCAAACTTTCTGATTGGATTTCTTGTTTAATTTGAATGTTTGTACAATCCTAACTCTTTTAAACATATTTAAAAAGATACTTTATAGCATTAACACTTGAACAAACTTCAACACTGATATATGGGTACTATATTTTAGGCATAAAAATGGTGTTGTATGGCACAACCCAGTGATTATATATTTCTAAGTTTTTTAACTCTGACTTTAATTTGACTTCTTTTTCCATCATTCCTTATTTTGGTTGAAGGATATCCATTTACATTTGTAACCGTGTTTCTGCTTGACACTTGGGAAATTTTTGGTATTTTTTCATTATCCATACATACTGAGAATGGATTTATTTCACAACATGGACCACGTATCATACATGATTTTACTATATCAAATAAATATGCATTAATTGTTACATCAGGCATTTACCATTTTATAGCTGACTTACTCATCATATGGTTTATATTCATTATTGAGTATTATGAGTGTATGTACATGAGGTATGCCTATTTTCTAAAACTCTATTATATAAACATAAGCTAAAATTCTTTATAAATATATGTCCATTTAACAAATCTCTTGACAGTTTGATGTCTGGTCTGTTTTGTACTCTTTATTAAGCTTTTAGGTCATCTACAATTTCTATTCACTTAGAGTTGCATGCAAATATGATAAAAAGAGTGGGTTTTACAAATTTTCCAACAATTGCCATTGCATCTTGGATATCACATGAACTACCTATGAAAGTAGAAGGCCAATGGAAATGTTGTTGTATATCATGTGAACTACCTATGAAAGTAGAAGGCCAATGGAAATGTTGTTGTATATTATGTGAACTACCTATGAAAGTAGAAGGCCAATGGAAATGTTTTATATTACATGAACAATCTATGGAAGTAGAAGGCAAATGGAAATATTGTTGTATATTATGTGAACTACCTATGAAAGTAGAAGGCCAATGGAAATGTTTTATATTACATGAACAACCTATGGAAATATTGTTGTATATTATGTGAACTACCTATAAAAGTAGAAGGCCAATGGAAATGTTGTTGTATATCATGTGAACTACCTATGAAAGTAGAAGGTAAATGGAAATGTTGTTGTATATTAGGTGAACTACCTATGAAAGTAGAAGGCCAATGGAAATGTTGTTGTATATTAG
>NW_013672474.1:19550-37824 GCF_000517525.1 Limulus polyphemus
ATGTGAACTACCTATGAAAGTAGAAGGCAAATGGAAACGTTGAGGTATATTATGTGAACTACCTATGAAAGTAGAAGGCCAATGGAAATGTTGTTGTATATCATGTGAACTACCTATGGAAGTAGAAGGCCAATGGAAATGTTGTATATCACGTAAAATACCTATGAAAGTAGAAGGCCAGTGGAAATGTTGTTGTATATTATGTGAACTACCTATGAAAGTAGAGGGTAAATGGAAATGTTGTTGTATATCATGTGAACTACCTATGGAAGTAGAAGGCCAATGGAAATGTTGTTGTATATCATGTGAACTACCTATGAAAGTAGAAGGCCAAATAATAATTTCTTGTGATGAAACTTCCTCTTATTCAGCTCTGTTATTAATGAAATCTGGTAGTTCCTGTTATTTCTCCATTCAGAGTTGTCATTGGTTTTCGTGAATATATTTTGATTGTTGATTTTCAACTGTAATGTAGCTGTCAACAATATATTGTTAGAACACTTTTCCTGAATTTTGAAGAAGGGAAAATTCACCATGAAGTGCAAGATGATATGAGTAAAATTGTAAGATACCAACTGGTACGCTATCTGTATGGGAACAACAAAGGATATACCATCAGACTACAGCAAGGGTCAGTGTTAAATACTTTTTTAATCTTTGGAGTGAACAGTGTTTTTTCATATGATGGTTCTTCTCTGTTATTTCTAACAAAAATTACTGCTTTGTCTGGTGCATATGGTTTGTTATATCTTTGATTTACCTTTTCTGAAAAACACTGTAATTGGGTGCAGCTATCTTCGTTCTCATTATGCTTTATATTTTTCTTCATCTTTCATTAACTTAAGTGATATGGCAAATATATTTATGGTTGTATTCATATTTAAAAGTTGTTGTAAAAAATCCTTAGCTATTTTTTTATTTTCTTCTTTGTTTACTGTGCTGAGGTGATGGTGTATTTGACAATGGATTCTGAATCAAAATTTAACATACCTTGTTTTTTAAAATTTACAAGATGAGCACAAAAATGCAAGTGGTTCCTAAATTGATATAAATATCTTTTTTGTGTAATATCGCATTCAAAATTTTGTTGTACTTCAGTTGTAAAGATATTTGTCTGTTATAACAGCATGGTTTACAGCCACTGCTGCTTTTTTCCTCCTTGCAAGACAATGCTGACACATAAATGTAGTAGTGTGAAGGCACATGGTTCTCTGAAAGTTTATAAAAACTACATTTATTCTTCAGTTAGGTAAAGTATAAAATTATGATTTACTAAGAGTAACTATAATAATAAATTCAAACCCCCCTTTTACTGTTACAGGAGGGAAAAGACAGACCTCTCCTTATTTGCATACAGTTGCATGAAACGGATATTTGTAGGTAGTATTAATGTTCACTATTAAAATATTTGTTTGCATAAAAGTTTTGTGTCCAAGGAAACAAATTTTTTTATGATATGGATGCGAAATTGCCAATGTTGACATTGTTTTTGTGTGATTAGGTGTGAAACAGTCTGTGTCATTGCCAATTCTTATTGGATCTGGAGTAACAGCAAGTAATGTTCAGCAGTACACTGGAGTAAATGGTTTTATTGTTGGATCTCACTTCAAAGTTGAAGGACATTGGAAAGCTAATATTGATAGACAACGTACCCAGAAGTTTATGGATAACATTCATAAGCTTCGTTTAGAGATTGTCTCACAAACAATGGGAGAAAAATGTTGCTAAGTGATTTAGTTCAAAAAATTTCAAAAGTTGTCATTTATTTTTAACTTTTGCTTATGAAAGCTTGTTTTTAATGAATACTAAGTGTTTCACTGTATCAATATATATCTCCTTAATTGTTCTTTCCTTTTGTTTTTGATAGATTCTGATAATTTTATAATAATTAGTTACCACAGAATTAGCAGTTTTATACTTTTTATTGTGTTGTTACATTCAATTAAATCTTTATAGAACAACTGAATTATTATTTTTTCACTAACTTTGTCTCCATTTTTAGATTTTGTCATTTTTTGATTAATAACAAGTTTACAATATACATGGATTATATTAAAATTGTTAAATAAAATATTTTTGCCTTTGAAAACTTTTGAATATATATTAGATCCTGATTTGTTGCTAACTTAATGTTAATAGTTCTAGTGTACTGCATCATCCAATTTTACAAGGTTTCAACTTTGTATTTTCTTATATTTACAAGTATCTCTGAACAAGAAAGTTTGTCATATGTTCTTAGTTTTTCAAGTCATTTAACTTTTTTATATATTTTTATTATTCAACATGCTGAATATAGTATACAGTTATGTTTTGTTTTCTTTTAACAATGAAAAAAATATTAAAATATTAAAATTCAAGGAACTTGTATAAATTTAAATATTCATTTAAACCGATCAATGGTTGTAAAAGTCACTACATTTTACATCATCTTCAGGAGTGTGAAAAACAATTACTATGTGCTGTACAAGTACAAAAGCCATGGTTTACTAGTTTACAATTCCAAAAAGAAGATCACACTATCTACATACTTTCTGATTTTCTAACCCTACATCCATATATAAGATCAAGTTGTTTTTGCTGTGTTTCATTATTTCAATGGTTTCTCTAATATTTCTAGCAATCATATTATTCGATTGAGCCAAAATAACATTTTTTTTTTCCACTGGATGATATATCCAGTACAATTTACATGTTTAGCTAATACAGAGTTTTCACTTTTACTTTTAACACTTCTCTTATGTTCATTTATTTTAAACTTTTAAGTTTCTCCTAGTTTGACCAATGTATGCATGACCACTTTTACATTGAACTTTATATATACCTGTTTTCTTCTTTAGTCTTATTTAATATTTGACATGATAAACCTGGGATATATGGTAAAACAATATTTATTTTTGTCTTTTTTATAAAATGTTGATTATATTTTATTTTGTTAAATTTTCTTATGGCTGTATCAACAATGAGAAACCTCTATTTAATGCTACATGTTTGATAATTAACAGTTCTTTTTTTAAACCTGCTGAATTAGAACACAGTTTTAAAGACCTGTAAACATAAGAGTAAAAAGCTGACATTTTTTGCAGCTTCAGATGACATGATTCTTGGTTTGTCAGCATGACAACAGAAAAAGGTTTATGATAGATTGTAGTTTCTAACTTGAACAAAAAGTAAACTAAAATCAACATTTTATAAAATAGATAAAAAATAAATAGTTTTTAACATATATCCCAGGTTTTTCATAAATTCAAAAAAAAAAACATCTTATTGCCATTTATAGACTATTGAATAAAATTAGTCAAATATTAAATAAAACTAAAGAAGAAATCAAGCATATATGAAGTTCAATGTGAATATGATCATTCATACATTGGTCAAACTAGGAGAAACTTAAAGTTTAAAATAAGAGAAGTGTTAAAAGCAAAAGTGAAAACTCTGTATTAGCTAAACATGTAAATTTTACTGGATATATCATCCAGTGGGAAAAAAAAGTTATTTTGGCTCAATCGAATAATATGATTGCTAGAAATATTAGAGAAACCATTGAAATAATGAAACTCAGCAAAAACAACTTGATCTTATATACGGATGAAGGGTTAGAAAATCAGAAAGTATGTAGATGGTGTGATCTTCTTTTTGGAATTGTAAACTAGTAGTCACATGATCATGGCTTTTGTACTTATACGACACACAATAATTGTTTTTAACACTCCTGAAAATGACATGAAACCACGTTGAAACATGTAGAGTAACTTTTACAACCGTTGATTGATTTAAATAATAATATTAATTGTGTAATATAAAATGTTGTTCATTTGTATTTTAATATTCTAACTGAAAAAATAATTATATTTGTTTAAAGTTGGTTAGATAGCTGTATTTTTTTAAAAAAGAAATATACAGTGTTGTGCCATAATTATCCTAAAATCTGTCGAACACATGACATGGCTAACACGCCATCTTCTGTAAGAGAGTTCAGTGACTACCTGTACAGATGGATACCAGATAGGTAGATAAATATTGAAAAACTGTTAGATTACAAAATATAAATTTATAGCTTGCTGGAAGTGCAGGTTATAGTTTGCTGCATGTAGGAAATAAATATGTAAAAAAGTCTTGATAATTGGTCAACCAGGACTAATTATGTATGAGAGAATATAGTAAATAACACATCTGAAACTGTGTAGTGAACAAGTGCTGGTGGAAGGTTATGCTAAAAGTGCCATACATTGGTCTTCTTATCAATCAAAGTAACGTGCTGCACGTGTAGATAGCCACCAACCTAAAGAGTATTTGTTTCATGAATATGTGTACATTGGAAGAAATACAAACTGTGTATCAGTCCTAGAAATTTGTTTTATGTTGATTTACTTAGTATAAAGTTGATTAGGGACCAGACAGGATTTTTTTTTTTATCAACAGGCCATTGTGTTAATTTAGTATGCTAATGGTCCCTTCTACAAAGGACATGCCTTCTTCAGTTCCAAAGCACACAAAATGTGGGATAATTTCCTGGGGGTGCAACTATGATTATAGCAACATATAAATTATAACTGAAAGTGCAAATTTAAAACAAAAGAAGTTTTTAAAACTACCGTACAAATATTATTACTATTAAGTAATAGAGTAACAACAACTAACACGAGAAAATGAAATGTACAGTATATATACATGAATATATTGAATAGGATACAAGGAATAAGGGAGGCACAACAAAACCCATGTTTAGAAACAGAGGTACCGTAAAAAATAAGGTTTGCACTCCACTGGGTTAGACTGTGACCTTCCAGCTGTCATTAAATGGCTGAACTTTGAAACATCAGTGGAAATGAAACTAGTATGTTATGAAAGTGGAATTACCAGTACAGACAGGTTTCAACCTTATACATAAATAAGTCACAAATTAAATACAGAATTTTTTGCCCTCTAAACTATAGGAAATAATTTAATTGTAAATATACATATTCAAAAAAAAGATTATTTTTACCATTGTGAATTGATTGTTTTAGCAAATGAGCAGTAAAGAAAAATTATAAACATATACCAGTGAAGATTTCAGTTAAGTTTATATTGTTCATGGCATTATGGAAACCATCCACACGTTAAAAATACTTATTAAAGTAACTATACGTGCACCATAATTAAATGTAACACTAACTAAAAAAACTTAAAATTAGTAAAGAAACATACTTTTCTATTGCAATGTTGAACTGATAAGTTGAGGTAATGACTAAGTGGTATATTCAGGTGAAACTGAAGTAGCCTTGGATAGGTTTACTAGGTAACAGAAGATTTAGGTTATGGAGTAGTATTAAATCTCATATTAAGTGAGTTAAGTTATAATGAAGTAATGAAACTGGACACAGAATGAAATACAAAATGAACTGTATTTATGAAACACAAACACAGTTAGTACACGTGCCTTAGAATACGACATACTTATACTCTGGCCGGAAACTCTCAGTGGCCTACTCTTCCAGGTCCTAGTCTAAACTGTACTGATTACGATAATGTTCCAGATTAAATGTAATGTTTTGTAGTAATGTAATGTTCTTGCATTTATCCAGAATATTTGCACTACCCACACGATTGGTCAAATATAGGTTGGGCTGTAACCTCCAGATATCACCTAAACAATTATCGAAGGACACTGCTTACACATTGTGTCATATTAAGCACTATCCTTCCCTGCAGGTGACAAGTATTATCCATTTTTGAGAATATCTAAGGAACAAAAGTAGCTTAGAATAAATCAAGTTAATGGCTTTCTTGACCATGTCAATGGAAATATGAATGATGTAGACCAGCTGTGTAGCTGGCATCATTACAACTTTACTATCTCTAAAAGCAAGTGCATGTGTCCCAACCATCTGAAGTTGTTGGTTGAAGATTGTACTGTCAATACAGGAGAGGAATTCAGGGTGTTTCTCTTGCTGTTTTCTGTGACTAGATTACCTTCGGGATAAGAAAAATCAACACATGATGTCATAGACACAGGTGACGCTTAACAAGTAAAGCAACCACCATATAAGCTACTTTAGATCATTTGGAATGTTGAGTACGTGCAATTGAATGGATGTTGAAGAATGGAACAATGTAACATAAAGATAATGTCTTACCATCTTAAATAATAATTGTGAAGAAGAGAATGCCAGAATTCTTTGTTAACTATAATCAGTAAATGCAGTAAGATAAATCAATGACTTATCTTTGTCATGAATGGATGAATGTTCAAATGCACTAGAAAGTACTAATTTATTCAGAATATCCTCTGAATATGTGATTAGAACTTACTCTGTTAATCAAGAATGCTTTCAGACGACACAAAAAAAATACTCTCCATCCAAAAAAAGTCAAGTTAGGGTATTTATTTTCTTCCAAAACATTGTCACCATAACTTAATACTTAACTTTTTAAATTGTAAATTAGCTGTGTGTAGCTATCATTTATTAGAAATTATCAGAACTATGCAATAATTCTTTGAAAGCATATATGTGAAAATTGTAGACTTATCCTAGTTTGAACAGTATTATCACTTGTTTAAACAAAGACCTAGAGCCATCTTTGAACAAAGAAGATTACCATAGTTAGACTAACTGACAAAATTTTAGCAAAGAAAAAGATGCTAGTCAAAGCCATTCAACAAAATTTGTAGACTAAAAATCCTTAATGGTAAAGGCAAAATGAATTTAGTAACTGGTAAAAAATTGGATTTCATTGGTAAAAAAAATAAATTTTAAACTGTCTAGCTGACAGTCATCTTCAAGTGAAATTAAATATTGACCAAAAAGTTTTAACTTTACAGTTGCTTCAAAACAGCTTCCAATTATAGAACTAAAAACAGGACTGAAAGACCTAGCCATTCAAAAACAACTGAAAACTTATTTCTGCTCCCAAATGTTTTATAATTTAGTCAATACAGAATCTTCTGATAATTTGTTCTAACAACTTCAGATAACCCAAATTATTTTTTCTCTCATTTTCCTAATAATAACCATACCTTAAAAATGTTTTAAGTTTTCTCTTCAAAGGTTACTAAACTTGTTGATCAACCTAGAGTTTTGAAACTAAACCTAAATTCTGAAAAATGAAAAGCCTTAGGATCTTCAAGAAATAACAAAGACATAATTTTATAAAAATCAGATATGAGCAATTGTGTTGTCGTACTGAATCATTTTAACTATCTCAATAGTATAGACATTATTTTAAATGATTCGCTTTGATTTATTAAATTAGACCTAATATAATTTTTACACAAGAACATAAATTAAAAACTTTCTTGTTACGGTTAAACAGATCTAGCCAATTTTCCAATGAGTTGTTCTATGCTTCACGACCTTCAGATTCCTATAACCCTCATATTTATGGTTTACAAAAAAACCTTAAAGTCAAATGCTCCATTACTTCCTATTGTTTCTGCTGTAAAACTTAAAATTATAATCTTGGAAAACTCTTAGCTTGGATATTTTCACCTTATGTCACCTTTTATATAAAAAAAATTAAAAGATTTTGCAAACAAACTAAAGGATTTTCATGCTTGTTTTTCTTAGTTTTGATGTAAAAATAAAACTTTTTACATATATACTAGTTGAGGAAGCAACTAACTGTGCATTGGAATGACATTACAGTAAATCTAATCCCAGATCCTGTTTAGGTGTTTGTTATCAAAGATTTCTTTCATTTTTAAGCAGTTCATGCAAAATTTTCAATTTGAAGGTGTTAATTATAACCAAATCAAAGATCTAAGGCTAAAAATCCAGTTTTGTCTGTTTTAGCCAATGTATTTATGATCAAAATAGAAGATGTTACTTCAACCTCTCTACATACTCCAGTTTTCTGGATTCATCATGTGAATGACATTTTTACACCATTTCAAAAGATTCAAGTTGTTTGAAAATGTTCTTTCAAATTTGTACGTAATCCATCCCAACATTATTGATCACAGATGTAAATGAAGTTAATGGTAAACTTTCATTTTTAAAACCTTTAGTGGGAAAGAAAATGATTTTCATACATCTGTTTTTTTGTAAACATTCATGGGAATTTATCTTTTTTTGAATTCCTTCCATGATCCTAAATAAAATAGAGGATCATAAAAATAAATACCCTTTTTTTTGTACAGGTAAAGCTATTTGTTCTTCCTAACAGGCTTTTCTCACTGAAAAAAAAAATGTGTTAAAAATCTCAACTTGTATCACAAAACAAATATTCTTTCAAAATGGTAAATAACATTATCGTTCCAAAAAACTGAATTTTGGGAATTAGAGATAAACATTAAGAACTTAAAGAAACAACACCTCTTTATTGTGTGTTGTTGTAGATCCCTAAACTTTCACATGCTTTTCAGTGGTCTAAAACTGTTCGAGTGTAATGTGGACTTTTGAAAACTCCGTAGCATGTATTTGAACACCTTTGGAAATAATCACTCCAATGTTGGAAAAAAAAAATTGTAGAAAAATTAAACCAGCCCTCTGTATAAAACAACAACAATATAATATTACTAAATTGTTTGTTGTTAAACACAAAGCTACACAGTGGGATATCTGTGCTGTGCCCAACATGAGTATCAAAACCCCTATTACAATCACAGTCTAGTAAATGCCAAACTTAGGCCGATCTTAAAACAATAAAATTAAGCAATACCACTTTTCCTCAAGTTATAAGCCTGTTCCAGTTATCAATATTTATGTCTTTATAACTATACAGTGCACCTTGGTTGGCCTTAGGCTAAGAGATGCTCACAAGCACATTAAAATCCTGTTATTTGAATTCATATGATACAAGCAAAAGTACCTGTCCTCAGTGATGGGAAATTTTAAGTTAATCCATTAATTTAAATTATTTCATGGACTTTAGAAAGGTTAATTGTGTTGTACTCTTGGATTCACTCAGAACCAAAGCTCTAAGCTACTTATACCACCCATACAAAAAGTAATTGTTGAGCATTTCAGTCATAACAAGAGCTGCTCAACAATAACATACGGTAAATCTACATTTTTATTCTTTAAGTTACATCACATTTTGAAATATGAATGATAGTGTGATTAATTACTAACAATTTAGTGTAGAATATCCTGCTTGTAAAATAAATTTTAACATCAACATTATTCATGCCTATTGTCCCATCATTTCAAAATTGAATGTTGAGCTTTGTCTGTTTGTGCAGGTTTTGAAACGCAGATTACAAAAGTAATATTATTTCCACTGCTAAAAATAATCATTCCATTAATTCTACCGAAACATGAATAAGTGTTAAAAATGTTTGTCTTTATTCTGTTAAATATCCTGTTCAGTATCATTCAAGTAGCCTTTGTAACAACACAACCAAGATTTGATCAGAAAACAAAACAAGCCTTTAAAAATGTAGGGAGATTTAAGAAAAAGTAAAATAATCATACATGATCATTGACCACAGATGACAACTTTCCTGAATCATTTGATATCCTACATAGGCACCTGTTTACCTCACCATCCTTTTAGACTTGTTAAAGTTTAGTGGTCTATATATGAGGGTTTAGTAGTTTACTGTTCCTGATTTCATTAGTTCACTGCTAGACAGTATTGATTTGTGTTTTAAATCTCTGTTAAATTTATTGCTATGTGTAATTCTTGATAAATAAACTTATATAAGTGTGTCTTTTTATCAATACTCCTTATAAATGTATAGGCTGACTACTCTTGTAGTTGTCTTGTAAAAGAGTCCTAATAAATCAATAGTGAAGTTTTGGTACTGAAACAAAGAACCACTGGAAACAATATGGGAAAATATAATGGAAAAATAAGTACAGCCATCTTATAATAGTTTGTGATAAATTGTGGATATAAAAAATAGTGGTTAATTATGGCAATAAATTTGTATGAGTGATATTTGTGCAACATTCACCATTTGGAAGTCAACATTTGCCCAGTGAAAGTGGTACAAAACTCAGTGTTTGAATGTTTATTCCACAACCTGTGATTGTGCTACTGTGGGTGCATTTACTTTTGCAAGTCATTAAAATAATTGATAACGTAAAGAAAAATACTGAGTTTAAAATTCATTCATACTTCTGATATCATTTTACTTGTACATTTTAGCAGTTAAAGATTTGGGATGATTTTTATAATGTATCAGAAAATATTAAATCCTGAAATATGTTGTCAAGGGACAAGTGGCTTAAAATTACTTGATGGCCATTTGCATCATCTAATCATGGTATGACACCACATTCATCAAAGATGATGACTGCCCTCACTCAAGTTTCCAAACAGATGAAAAAAAAAAAACAATATACAAGATACCCTTGTTCTCCTTTCTCTTTTACCTGTAATGTGATACTGTACACATATTTAATGCAAGTAAGTTTTCTTTTAAACTTGAAAATCAGTTAACTGTCACCCGTTACTTTTTTAACTTTGTATTCTAGCACCCAGGTTATCACCCTATTATGTACTATGTCAAATGCATGCCCGACTCAGGTAACACTTGTAACTCTATTTTTGAGGTGTAAAGCTATACAGGTCAATATTAAATTCAATGTATTAATAATATATTTAAACATGAATACTAAATTTCCAACTTTTTCTTTATTGAAAAAATTTATTTACAATGTCTGACTGAAATCAATACATAATTCAAAAGTATTTCCAGTTTCAAAAACAACATTTAAAACAATGATTTAGAAAAAAAATATCAGATACCGATTAAAAAAACAAATTTAATATTGAACACACTTCACAATGTCATAAGATACTAAATCACTGACATTTATATATTTTCTAAAATATTGTTTTTAGATGGATAAAAACTTCTAGGACAAAATTTAATTTAAAACATGCTGCTCACTCAAACATTCAAGTGTCATTATTCATATACTAAATTCAATACATGTTCTTTTGGTTGAATGTTTAATGTAAGCATTGTTAAACTAGGGTAAAAATTTGCAACAAAAATGCAGGAAGAAAGTTCAATCATATTCTGTTTTTCAGAATAGTAAATTGAAACAAATTATTTGCCAATCAATGTTCTAATTTAAAAAATTTACAGGTATCAAACAGCAATAATTGATGTTTCTGTATAATAGTGGTAAATTTCGTGTAATTGATAAATTTGTCAAATACTAAGAAAAACTTTAAAAGAGGGTGAATTAAAGTCAAGTATGAATAAGAATTTCAAGTTTAGAGAACATATTAAAACTAAATATTACTACAGTTACATGTATTACATTAAGTAAAGAAGACCTTTATTTTCAGTAATGACATTTTTAACGTTTGTTGAGAAAAAAACAATGCACCGGAAACAGTGCAGTTTCCTGAATGGATTACCAACAGTATGAGTTCCTTGCTGATCTTATCAATATAAGCCTAGTTGGTTTTAATTTCTCCATCTGATTCTCAATTTTTCCTAACATAATAATATTGTTGTATGACCAAGAAATATATTAATAAATGTGATTAATAAATACTGCAAACAGAATATGAAAGTCTCTTGTTTACAAGAAAGTCAAATAGTGAAGGAAAATAAAATAATTTCATTCCAAATATTTTTTTTCCACTTTATGTATGAGCTCTAAAGTAACATAGTGAGTTAAATTACAATTTGAAGAAACAGGACATCTGATGCATTCACAAATTGAAAGAGTTTGCAACAGATCTTTTGTTGTCATGTTCTGATTGACATTTAAACAATATTTCTGTGTCCTAAAGTTAAGCAGAAAGAAAACTGTATTATGAATCAAGAGTTACATGATTGCAAAGTTGTTTTACTAAGAAATTAATTTAAAACAATTAT
Source organism: Limulus polyphemus (assembly GCF_000517525.1). Lineage (NCBI taxonomy): Eukaryota > Metazoa > Arthropoda > Merostomata > Xiphosura > Limulidae > Limulus > Limulus polyphemus. The sequence continues at coordinate 31,318 of NW_013672474.1, forward strand.
GCATGATCAGGATAAGGATGATGTTAATCAGGACGTATCAAGATAGAAGAGATGTTGATCTTAAAGTTTAATATTAGAAACTTTTATGTTGTAGAAAGTTTCATCCTTTCAAATTCTATGACCTGAAAAAGATTAAAAAAGATAAATACGAATATTTTTTAAAATAAAGTATAAACATTTCATAAAAAATAAAAACGTAGGAACCCTGCAAAATTAAAAATTTTTTGCACACAAACAGCATAAATAAAGAAAAAAAAAGTTTCACCAAATTAACTCGTCATACACTGGTTATTTTGTAATGGAAAATTGTAGGTATTTTCTCCAGTTAACCCATTTTTTTTACAAATAAATACATTAAAAAATAAAATAAATTTAATAATATATTTCTCTCTCTCTCTACATATAGGTATGTATGTATATCTACAAATTATAAATACTAGTAGCTCTTACATTACTTAGATATCTCATATTTTTAACTTGTGTTTCTCATATTTTATGATGAATTTATTCAAACTAAGAATCAAAAGTAATAAACATAATACTACAGTTATATATTAAAAGAAGTTTTATAACACAGGTTCTCCCCTCTTTAATTATGGAGTCCTGTTACAGTATGATAAACAAACTTGAGTGTCTAATATTTTATGATGAATTTACCCAAACTAAGATTCAAAAGTAATAAACATAATACTACTGTGACAGTTATATGTTAAAAGAAGTTTTATAGCACAGGTTCTCCCCTCTTTAATTATGGAGTCCTGTTACAGTATGATAAACAAACTTGAGTGTCTAATACTGTGGTTATGTTTATATGCTAGATGAAGTTTTATAGCACAGGTTCTTCTCCCTTTAACTTTGGAGTCATCTTACAATATGATAAAAGCATTTGAGTGTCTAATACTGCGGTTATGTTTATATGCTAGATGAAGTTTTATAGCACAGGTTCTTCTCCCTTTAATTTTGGAGTCATCTTACAATATGATAAAAGCATTTGAGTGTCTAATACTGCGGTTATGGTTACTTGTTAAAGGAAGTTTTATAGCACAGATTATCCTCCCTCTATGGAGTCATCTTACAATATGATAAAAGCATTTGAGTGTCTAATACTGCGGTTATGGTTACTTGCTAAAGGAAGTTTTATAGCACAGATTATCCTCCCTCTATGGAGTCATCTTACAGTATGATAAATTTTATTTGTTGTACTAAGCATAATTGAACTAACAAATTTTCATTGCTATGGGTCTGGTCAAATCAGCTGAATTCGTGACTCCAAGCTGACCTTTATAGTTTCCATATTATAACTTCTAATATGTTTTGTGTACCTTCACAAAATTTTGCAAGCCTTCAGTAATCATTAAGTCATTTGTAGACAAAAAATCATAATTTTTAACAAAGTATTTTCACTAAACATTTCCCCATGGTGTCAAAGTGTTGACTGCTCCAAGTGCAAAGTGATTTTCATGTTAAGATTAAAAATATACTTTTCTTCATTGGACAAATCTCAAATTTCATTTGCATAATCTCTAGAACATCCTAAATACATTTCAAATTGACCAACCTTGTAAAAGCTAAAAAAAAAAAATGGAAATAAATCTAAATTACCCTTTTTTCTTTCTAGAAGAATTTTAAATTGTAACATGAAACTATATTTGTTTATCTTAAATGGCTTTAAACTCATAACGGTATTCATATCTTTATTGTTTTGTTGCTCTTTGAACTGTGTCTAACTAATATTTGTATCATATAAGTTGTAAATCACTTGGCAAATGTGTAGCTCATGTTACCCTATCAAATTACATAATGCACAAACTACCCTCAAGCTGCTCAAGAGCGTGCCTCGTGAAAAATTCGTATTCTTTGTTTTACCTAATCTAACCTAAAAACGTTTATGTTTTTACATTTTAGTTACATTTATAATAATAAATAAAGAATAAACATGAAAAGCAAGAAATAAAGTACTTACCTGGGTCGTTTTTTTTGCTGTCAACTGTTGATGACACTTAAGCCTACTTTTTTATACTAATGGTACTACTACACTAAATATTTTATTTAATTAAATAATGCACTAAAGAACACAGAATAACAACATGCAAAAAGCAGACAATGTCCTATAACTAACACAGTTTTTCTGGCTTTCTAACTATGTGACAAGGGCTGTTAAAAATTCACCTAAGCTCATCAATGTGTATCCCATGGGAATAAAGTTTGAACGGGAAGCAAAGTTGACAATTTTCTATACAGAAAACAATGTAATATAATACATCATTTGGCTTTCTATTGGTTATAAGTAATATAGTATTGAACATCAGAGAGAACTATTGACAATTTCTGAAAGAGAGGATGTTACAGATGGGTGTGGCAAGTGGGTCTGATGTTCTCATTTATGGCTCTGTAAACAATTAAAGTTGAAAGCTATAAAATTATACTTTACCTGTGTATATAACAATATTATAATGAGTAATTTTCGTTAAATTTCATACTTCTTGTAGGGGTGGTAAATCAATTAGAGAAGAAGAGATGCCTAGAGAGAAAATGTTAAAATTCTCAAACTAAGGAAAATTCAGGATGTTTTAATCATTGCCTTATATACTTAAGAACTTAAAATTTATAAGCTATTAAAATATGGATAATTGGTTACGTTTTTATGCTTTATTTATTGGTATACTTTATGAAAGTAGTTTAATTAAATTTTGAATGTAACTCGCTAAAAACCTCTTGAAATGAGCACAAAAGGATGCTCATGGGAGAGGGTTAACTAAGAATCACCAAATGAAAATAACTGATCCTGTGCACGTGATATCCAACAGTAAGCAAGTTTAGATCCTAAAGAGAGACAAAATAAATGAAAACTGCAATTCCTAAAGAGGCTTTTAAAACATAAAGATCCTAAGACAGCGTTTAATAGGTCAAAAACCATAATGAATGAATATAAAAATGAAATTTTTACCCAAGAAATAGCTAAGCCTAGATGGTGTTATTGGCATGTAAATGATTGTGGGTATACAAGACCCAAACACGCCTTTACCATTACTCCTGAAGGTGATGTCATAGAACAGCGAAACATTTGTAGTCTTTTTCAGAGCAAATCCCTGTTTTTTATAACTATTTATTGTGTAATGATTTGAACGTTGTATTCCTGTTAATTGTAAATAAATCTAAGTAATGTTTCTCATTGAGACACATTAGTAGCGTGTTGTTCCAAATTTGTTTTGCCTCCTTAAAATAAACTATTTTCAATAGTGACCTTCATCCATAAAATAAAATGTTTTCAAATAACCCAAGTTAGGTAATCATTTCGTTAACCCTAAGCAAACAAGTTGTTCAATGTGTTACATTCAAAATTTGATTAAACATCTTTATTATCAATGTATATTAATAAACTTGGCATCAAAATCTGGTTTATAATTCAAATTTTAATATAAGTTTGATTTTTAATTTTAAAATAAAATATTTAAATAAATATTTAAATGTTTTTCTGAGTTTGGCACAAATTAAGCAGTTACAGTACTGATATTTCTAAGCCATAAAGTAAATGTATAGCCTCCAGTCTTTTTGCTTTTCTAAGATATAAACAAGAAAGACAAACGTACATGCCATGCCTCTCCTATCACATCCTATTTTTCTAAAAATGTCTATTGGTCATTTTATAACTAATAGAAAGAGTAAATAGTAAACTACATAAATCACATGACAATTTGTTTTGTTTGAGCTGCCAAAGTCAATAATTTATTGTCAGAGTTCAATGGGTTTGGACCAAAGATACTGATCCAAGAAGTAATGGCATTTTTAAAATCTATTTATAGTTTAGTTAGAAAGACAAATAAATTACAGTAGTTTTCATATCATGTATTCTAATGAGTGATATGCTTTTGGTTTTCTAAAATTCATATTTAAAAGCTACATTAATTAGTTTTTGGACCACAAACATAGTAGGAAAAAATAGGGTTATGAAAACAGCTAAGGTAAGTTCTACACTTCTTAATTTTCATATTCTTTTTACTTATTTTTTATGTTGTTTTTTTAAAAAAGTAATTCAAATGCAAAAAAATAAAACTTATTAGGTTATACAGGAAAATGTAAAAGAAATAAAATTTTTATTCACGATCACTCCTCTAAAAGTGCATAAGGAACATATATAGTCAGATGTGGTATGGTGTAACCTGAAACTTTGTTTATCTTAAACTCTTCACTCTCTCAAACTGTGATTTATTGCTTGTCATGATAGTTAAGACATGGTTGAAAGAGCAATAAAATTAAATTAAAACAGCTGTGAAACCTTAAGCTCTTTGGATGAATAATTGGAATTGTCTGTTACAATCCGCAGTCATCCTAGAGAAAAAAGGATTTTATTTTATTTCACATTTTTCTACTTTTGCCGCAGTTAGAGTTGGAAGAGAGAAAATAGAGAGAGAGAGATACAGTATAAAGTTTTACAGAAAAATCATTTCATGTTCGTTTAGGAGGTTCTGCAAACAAAATATGAAAAGTGTGAGATGAAAATAAGTATTTTTATTCTCATCATGAAAATAACTTTTTACTCAACTTGACTCAGTAAAGGCTTTGGAAAATCACAGACAAATGTTTACTTTTAGTTCTTTATTAAAAATTCAGATTTTTTGTGTACAACAGACTGTTAATGTTTAATAGGTAAAATTAATGCTAGTTGTAGCACAGCACAGTCTTTTTGTGAAACTAGGAGCAAACGTGTAGTTTGACACGTTATTATCAGTATAAAGCTCACTCTTCAGATACCAGATTACAATATTTTCACAAAACCCATGAACCTTTATTTTGAATAATGATCCTAAGACTTAAAATGAGTATTATATGGTTTGTACAGATTATATTAGTCCTGAAAGTTTATCTTAGTGTTTTCCTTCTCAACAAAAGGCAGTATTCCAAACAGTGCCACTTTGATGCCAAATGTAGTTTTCTTCCATAACAGAAAAACCTGTAGCAATATTTTGACAGATGTAAATATAATGCATGATATTTATTGAGATTATTACAGAAGGAAATAGTTTCTGTTTTTTAATAAGATGTCAATACTTTTCAAAGTGGAGATCATACTGCTAACTTGTGAGAAATACTCTCCTTGTTTGTTGTGGTTGTACAAGTTAATAGATTCTTAGACCCAGTGTAACTCCCCTTGTTTCATTTTATTTATAACTTTACAACATTTTACAGTTTCAACAACGTTTCTCCATTGAATGAGCTACAAGCAAGTTTCGTTTGCAACCTACATAAAAACAAGTTAATCACCATAATCTAATACGAGTATAACACAATGATATTTTTAAGCATAAAAAAATTTTAATATTTCTTCTTGCAGAACTTTCTGGGAAAAAAAGGTTGAAACAGAATTAGAAGTTCTTACGAATGTTGGTTAAACATTAAGGCCATTTCTATTTACCTTCATGTCTTATTTAAGCATCTGTAACAGTCAAGACATATTCAATATATGCATATTAAATGATTGCCTTGTCTGAAAACTAGTACTACATCAAATGGAAACTGAAAAAAAAACTAAGTTTAAAATTTTTTAAAGAAAAATGTTCAGTAATTTTGCTTACTTACTAAAACAAAGGCTTACCTGTTTTACATGAGCATTTGCAATCTTTTTCAACATTGTAGAGGTACTTCCGTGACCAATCACATCCTAAAATTGACAGAGTAATTAATTAATATTCAAACATTCATCAAACTCTTGGCATCAAAATAAGTATGAATATAAAGAAATGCTAAAGAGAAATTATTTACATGTAATGTTTTTACAAAGACAGTCAATTTAATTTGATCATGTTCATCAAAAGTATCAGAATAATATTAACAAAATATTAATCATTACAAAAATAAGACAGTAATCTTAAAAGGTATGGTTTCCATGCTAAAAGTTGGAAAACAATAGGCCTAGTATTTGTGAAGTATTTTTTAATAAACTAAAATAAAGATTTGTCCATGAATATATTGAGTATTTGTTTTGAATAGTTCATGTGCAAAGTAATTTTCATGTTAAGATTAAAGATACTTTTCTTCATCTCAAAATTTCTTTGTGTAATCACTAAAACCTCTTAAATACATTTTATACGTTTTTTTTTTCAGTAAAACTTTATATTTTATCTACCCTATCTCTATACAGGATCAGTCTATTTGACCAATCTTGTAACAACCAACCAACAACAACAAAAAAAAACCCTCTTTGTTTCTAGAATGACTTCAAATTGTAACATGAAACTACATTCGTTTATCTTAAGTAGTTTTAAGCGTGTAACAGTATACATCTATACATATAATTAAATTGTACAGTTTTTATTGCTCTTTGAACTGTGTATAACTACTATTCACACCATTATAACTTGTAAATCACTCAGGCAACGTGCAGCTCATGTTACGCTATCGAATTACATTACCGACGAGCTAGTATAAGCTGCCTGCCCCGTGAAACATTTTTATTATATTATTACTTATTTTACCTAATCTAATCTTAACTAACCTAAAAAAGATCCC
>NW_013672474.1:37900-41879 GCF_000517525.1 Limulus polyphemus
CTTTCTAACTATGCAACAAGAGCTGTTACAAATTCATCCAAGCTAGTTGTTACTGTTCCCATGTGAACCAAACGAGTACTACAAGTAAAGTTAACGATTATCTGTTCAGAACACAATGTTACACAATATGTAATTTAATGGATGAAAACCTTGGCTTTCTGTTAGTTATAGGTAATATATAATTAAATGTAAGAGAGAACTATTAATAAATCCTGAAAGAGAGGATGTGACAGGAGGGGTCTGATTTTTTATTTGATAGCTCTGTAACCAAAAAAAATTGAAGTCTACAAAAATTATGGTTTATCTGAACAATGACGATTTTATAGTGAATAATTTACATTTAATTTCGTAGTTACTGGAGGGGTGTTGGATAAAATAGAGAAGAGAAGATACCTAGAGAAAATATGTCACATGTGTCACACTAGGGGAAATTCAGGATTTTTTTAAGTATTGCCTTATAGAATTAAGAACTTAAAACTTATATAGTATTAAAATATGGATTATTAACTACAATTTTATGCTACAGTAATTGGTATAACATAAACAAATTTTTGAATGTAAGACACTAAAACCTTGTGTCATGCGCAGTAAAGGGTACCTGTGGCAATAGGGTTAAACATAATTGTTTCTAAGTATCGTTTTTATCATGAGTAATGGTCCAAAGGAAAACCATACATGTCATCCTTGTTTCTAATGTTTAGTATGAAACATACTCTGAAGATGTTTCTCATAACAAACACCTGTATAGAAAGGTTGCACACTCTAATGTTGTTTTCATACAGAACACCTAGACAATAGGGTTACACACACTGATAATATTTCTAATAAAGAACACCTGGACAATAGGCTTACACACACTGATAATATTTCTAATAAAGAACACCTGGACAATAGGGTTACACATTCTGATGATGTTTCTCATAAGGCACATCTGGACAATAGGGTTACACACTTGAATAATATTTCTCATAAGGAACATCTGGACACTAGGATTACACATTCTCATGATGCTTCAAATAAAGAACACCTGGACAATAGGGTTACACACACACACACTGATAATATTATCTCATAAGGAACACTTGGAAAATAGGGTTGCACACACTGATAATATTTCTCATAACGAGCATCTGGACGATAAGCTTTCTTGACTTATTTAGGTCTAAAATACACATGCAGTTTGTTCAAAACCACATGCTTATCACTTGGTGAACAGGTATTCAAACATTTCTGTATATTCAGCCAAGTTTGCCTTCGTTACAACTTTACACATTGATGATGTTTCAAATAAGGAACATCTAGACAATAGGGTTACTTACATTAGCAGTACTTTTCATGCCCTTCACTTGAAGTTTTCTTATTCTGTTGTTTTCATGCATGCCATTTAAGCTACGCTTTTTTGCAAGCATTATGTATTAGATTGATAAATTCTGTTCTACTTGAAACAAATTTATGCAGTCAGACAAACCCAGGTAGACATAACTTTATTAATAAAACCACATAAAGTAAGCAATAAAGTATAGTAACAGTATATATAATAGTGTACAGAGTATGAAACAGTTATGACTATTTAGTGTATGACATGGTTTTATAAGTTTAAACATAGAAGTTCACAAAAATGAAGAATAAAGCCTGTAGTGAAAAAATAAGTAGCTAAAGGTATTTATAGCAGTCTATGAAATGAAACAAACATAAATTATTGCAAATCAACATAAATATAAAGTTGTAACGAAGGCAAACTTGGCTGAATATACAGAAATGTCTGAATGCCTGTTCACATAGTGATAAGTACATATGCACTGTATGTTCATAACTATATATTTTAGACCTAGATAAGTCAAGAAAGCCCACAGAAATTGTATTTAGTGTAATATTAATATTTTTAGGAAATTATACACGGGTTAAATGTTGTTTATGTGAAACATTTTGCAAATAAAATATTTCATATAAACAACAAATAATAAGTTGAAACTGAAACCAGTCGTCACTGATGATGACAACATTGTGCCATTGTGTACCATTCTCATTGCATTGAAAATTTTGGCTAAGCAAAAACAGGTAAGGTGATTCTGGATTGAAAAGCCTATATGTAATCTGGACTCTTCAGACAAAGGTCCTTCTAACTATATGAGATTTGTAGTATTTGATTGAGAAGTTTACAAGAAAAGTTCTGGACATACAAATGCTAGCGTATAACTTATATAGATATAATCATTAATTGGAAATTTCTATATGCAAATTTTCACTCTTGTTAAACTATACCTTAGCAAATGTCTTACAAACAGCAAACAGTTTCTTTCCACATGCTCGAAAGGATGGATGAGTCATAGGGATACCATTAGCTTCCAAAGCACAGGCAACTGCTTCACGAAGTTTCTACAAGAAAAGATAAATAATACTGTCATTTAAAAAGATTTCAGTTAAAAAAAAACAAATACAGAAGAAACAACTTAAGCAACCAATAGAAACTTTCCTGCCAAATTTTAATAAACAGTAAAAGAGGGACTGATCTATAAGTTCAGGGTTAAAAAACATTTTAGACTGCAAAAAATCTATTACTCTAATTAACATAGTCATTAATGGTAGCTACATAAAGATTGTGTGAAAAAATATTACACTAAACAACTTTCATAATGAAATAACTGTAGTTTCACTGTTCATTATTAAAAACTTCTGAACAAAAATAAGGTAACTAGATGAGAGCACAAAAGGAAGTATACATTAATGATATTGATCTTATATAATAAAACAGCATGAGGTATTTCATTCTTAAAGTACCTGAATTTTCAAATATTTCTGTTCTAAGAAGCAATCTTATTAAAATACATGAAAACAATGAGAAGAAAAATGTTTCCTGCAAAGTTTCCTGTTTTTCAGAAATTCACATAATGGAGAAATGTAAAGAATCATTGCTTAAGAAATAAAGGAACATCAAGATGTCATATCACCATAAATCCACCTCAGCTGTAATACTTGGGTTCAACAACAAGTCCTAAACAATGTACTACATTACATAATAAAGCTAAAATTCACCAGCATACCTTTCAACACAGCCAAAACACCAACTTTAAAAAATCTGTACCACCACTACTAACATACAGAGAACATCACAAGTTAGAATTCCCAAAACACACTTCTATCATATACAAGTAACACAACTATACTGGTGAAAAAGTTATCCAAAAAGGACCATGTTACAAACCTCATACCAACTGTTTACCAAACATTGCTGTACAAACGGACCATGTTACAAACCTCATACCAACTGTTTACCAAACATAGCTGTTCAAAAGGACCATGTTACAAACCTCATACCACCTGTTTACCAAACATAGCTGTTCAAAAGGATCATGTTACAAAACTCATACCACCTGTTTACCAAACATAGCTGTTCAAAAGGACCACGTTACAAACCTCGTACCACCAGTTTACCAAATATAGCTGTTCAAAAGGACCATGTTACAAGCCTCGTAACACCTGTTTACCAAACATAGCTGTTCAAAAGGACCATGTTACAAACCTCGTAACACCTGTTTACCAAACATAGCTGTACAAAGGGACCATGTTACAAACCTCGTACCAACTGTTTACCAAACATAGCTGTTCAAAAGGACCATGTTACAAGCCTCGTACCACCTGTTTACCAAACATAGCTGTTCAAAAGGCCATGTTACATACCTCATACCAACTGTTTACCAAACATAGCTGTTCAAAGGGACCATGTTACATTCCTCATACCAACTGTTTACCAAACATATCTGTTCAAAAAGACCATGTTACAAACCTCGTACCAACTGTTTACCAAACATAGCTGTTCAAAAGGACCATGTTACAAACCTCGTACCAACTGTTTACCAAACATAGCTGTTCAAAAGGACCATGTTACAAACCTCGTACCAACTGTTTACCAAACATAGCTGTTCAAAAGGACCATGTTACAAACCTCGTACCAACTGTTTACCAAACATAGCTGTTCAAA
>NW_013672475.1:0-2649 GCF_000517525.1 Limulus polyphemus
CATTCGAGTTTAGCAATGCTCCAGCAACATTTGAGAGTCTGATGGAAAGAGTACTGGAAGGTCTACAATGGAGGATAGCCCTAGTGTAACAGGATGACGTCATTGTGTTTGCAGCAACATTTGATGAGGAAGTATCCCAGCTAGAGGAAGTATTCAAGCGTTTGAAAGCAGCATACTTCAAACTCCATCCCAAAAAATGCCACTTATTCCAGAAATAGGTGCTTTACTTGGGTCACATTGTAAGTGGGCATGGTGTGCGACCTGATCCTGACAATGTGAAAGCAGTGCATGATTGGCCAACACCAGACAATGTGGAAGAGTTAAGAAGTTTGTTGGAACTCTGTACCTATTACCAGAAGTTTGTGAAGGTCTACAGCTGCCCCACTACATGATTTGACAAAAAAAGGCCAGAAGTTTGAACGGACAGTTTCTTGTCAGCATGCTTTCAAGACATTGAAAGAAAAAGTGGTCTCAGCTCCACTTTTAAAGCTTCCAAATCTCTCACTGCCGTACATACTGGATTGTGATGCTAGTAATATCGGAATTGGAAGAGTGTTGTCTCAGAAAGTGGGTGAAAACAAACATGTGGTGGCCTACTTCAGTAAGGTTTTGAGTAGACCAGAGATGAACTACTGTGTAACACGGAGGGAATTCCTTGCTATAGTAAAGAGTCTGACATATTTCCATCCTTACCTCCATGGTGCAAGGTTTACCATCAGGACAGACCATGCTGCGTTACGCTGGTTAAGATCATTAAAGAACCCAGAGGGACAACTAACTAAGAAAATTAACTAACGACCAGAGACGTAACAATATATGAACACGTACGGTAATGTGTCGTCCGACCAATACAATCTGTAGGACACATTTTGTGTTATTAACAGGAGTGATAGTTTAGCGATTTTGCACGTTCTGTAGCTTGGACTGTGGAAATACAAACTATAGAAAAAAGAAAAATCAAAGTGTTAAATGAAATGATTTGAAAATTTGTATAAAACATAGGATTATTTTTATAGTGCTTATTGGATTACTGTGACAAGAATACCATTAAAATCTAACTGGAATATTCTGGAAAAATCATTTGTGTAATCTCCCTGAATTATTGTGATTAAATCAGTAGAGAAATCCATATTAATTATTACGATTAAAACACCAATGAAATTCAGGCCAGTTATTACAAATAAAACACTATTAGAATTCAGCTAGAATATTTAGAGGATGTGCTCTACTTAACATAACAAATTTAAAGACAATCCATTAAGAAATACATGATATATAAAATATTCAATTTTGATTGAATTTTTCCTATTTTCTTTTTTTCGCACCTAAGTACAGGAAATTTATTTGATCGAAAAATGTATTTAACTTTTATGGATTTTTTTTTTCAAATTTGGTACACTAATAGACCTTTACAACCTACAGTTAGATGTCAAATTTGGTCTAAATAAAAACCACATTTTTAAAGTTATTCAATAAAAACCGCTCAAATTTGACCAAAACATTTGCGTGTTTGTGTGTTTTTCTTATCTGCTGTGTCCACCGAGGGGAATCGAACACCTGAATTTAGCGTTGTAAATAACACGTTGTCTTTTATTCATTGCTTGCGTAACTTCACAGGAAAGTGTTATCGTTTTAAACATAATAATATCTAATTGGCCATATAACTCTTTGGATTTATGTACCACAATTTCACAGAGCTTCCAGTGAAATTCGGTGATCATGACGTCAGTGGAGAAGCAATTTTGGAAACACATAATTATCAATTTAAATTGTAAGGTGAACAAAGAGTAAAATAGAATAAAAAATGACAACTTTTCTTTTGATATAAGACACATAATCATCAATTTAAATTGTAAGGTGAACAAAGAGTAAAATAGAATAAAAAATGACAACTTTTCTTTTGATATAAGACACATAATCATCAATTTAAATTGTAAGGTGAACAAAGAGTAAAATAGAATAAAAAACGACAACTTTTCTTCCGATATAAAACACATAATTATCAAGTTAAATTGTAAGGTGAACAAAGAGTAAAACAGAATAAAAATGACAACTTTTTTTTTGTGATATAAAACATATAATTATCAAGTTAAATTGTAAGGTGAACAAAGAGTAAAACAGAATAAAAATGACAACTTTTTTTTGTGATATAAAACATATAATTATCAAGTTAAATTGTAAGGTGAACAAAAAGTAAAACAGAATAAAAATGACAACTTTTCTTCCGATATAAAACATATAATTATCAAGTTAATTTGTAAGGTGAACAAAGAGTAAAACAGAATAAAAATGACAACTTTTTTTTGTGATATAAAACATATAATTATCAAGTTAAATTGTAAGGCGAACAAAAAGTAAAATAGAATAAAAAACGACAACTTTTTTGTGATATAAAACACATAATTATCAATTTAAATTGTAAGGTGAACAAAGAGTAAAATAGAGTAGAAAACGACAAATTTTCTTCTGATATAAAACATATAATTATCAAGTTAAATTGTAAGGTGAACAAAAAGTAAAACAGAATAAAAATGACAACTTTTCTTCCGATATAAAACACATAATCATCAATTTAAATTGTAAGGTGAACAAAGAGTAAAATAGAGTAGAAAACGACAAATTTTCTTCTGATATAAAACATATAATTAT
>NW_013672475.1:3123-4728 GCF_000517525.1 Limulus polyphemus
AGTGGTAGAGGAGAGTTGTGGTAGGTATTGTGCTAGTGGTAGAGGAGAGTTGTGGTAGGTATTGTGCTAGTGGTAGAGGAGAGTTGTGGTAGGTATTGTGCTAGTGGTAGAGGAGAGTTGTGGTAGGTATTGTGCTAGTGGTGGAAAAGAGTTGTGGTAGGTATTGTGCTAGTGGTAGAAGAGAGTTGTGGTAGGTATTGTGCTAGTGGTAGAGGAGAGTTGTGGTAAGTATTGTGCTAGTGGTAGAGGAGAGGTGTGGTAGGTATTGTGCTAGTGGTAGAGGAGAGTTGTGGTAGGTATTGTGGTAGTGGTAGAAGAGAGTTGTGGTAGGTATTGTGCTAGTGGTGGAAGAGAGTTGTGGTAGGTATTGTGCTAGTGGTAGAAGAGAGTTGTGGTAGGTATTGTGCTAGTGGTAGAGGAGAGTTAAAGTTATATCAAGTTGGTGCACCAATGGAAAGAGTAACCATTGACATTGCTGGTCCTCTGCCCCAAACTCGTGCTGGAAACAAGTACATTTGTGTGGTAATGGATTATTTCACCAAGTGGCCTGAGGCATATGCAATACCAAATCGGGAAGTTACAACTGTAGCTTCGGCTATTAATGATTTCTTCTTCAGGTTTGGTATGCCCTAAGAACTGCATTCAGATCAAGACCGTAACTTTGAATCAGCTGTGTTCTATGAATGATGCAAGTTGTTTGGCATATGAAAGACCAGGACAACGCCACTTCACCCACAGTCTGATGGGATGGTAGAAAAGTACAATTGGACACTGGGACAGGAATTGGCAAAGTTTTGTAATAACCGCCAAGATGACTGGGATGTCTTACTCTCTCCACTGTTGATGGCCTATAGAACAGAAGAGCACGAAGCCACTGGATACACTCCAACAATAGGGCGCTCGACTCGCAATCTGAGGATCGCAATTATTATTAAATTATATGTTTTCACAGTGTTGTACATAAGCTTTAAAATGTCAAGTTTCCAGTTTGTCATATCATTTCTAAGGTAGTTCATATCGTACAGAAGTTTTCAACTAAGTCAACAAAATAGACCACACACGTCTCTTCTATTCGTGGAACAGTACATATGACAACCATCATGTACTCATGGTACAATACATACCATACCCTTCTCCTACTAGTAGTACAATAGGCACCACGACTCTCCTCTATTCCCAGTACAATATGTGCAACAAATATCCACTATTCCTAATAAAATACTTGACACAACTATCCTCTACTCCTAGTAAAATACGTGCCACAAATCGCCCATACAAGTAGTCCAATACGCAACATAATTCTTCTTTACCACTAGCACAATACCTACCACAACTCTCCTCTACCGCTAGCACAATACCTACCACATTGGGGCAAGTCCCTTATGCTTTGGTCCCCTTTTAGCACAACATGTACTGCAGGTCCTGCACCATTCTTCCACATCTTGCCTCATACCTATCCAGTAAAATCTCTGTCATAGGTGGCTCAATGTCTTCTTAACTCCAATATGTCCTCCTGTTAAACTATCATGGGACGGATGTAGCACAACTTCCCATAACTTTCTTGGTATGACTGTTTGCCAGGTCGTCATTTTTCCATCTCTGGAG
>NW_013672475.1:5408-7847 GCF_000517525.1 Limulus polyphemus
CAATACCTACCACAACTCTCCTCTACCACTAGCACAATACCTACCACAACTCTCCTCTACCACTAGCACAATACCTACCACAACTCTCCTCTACCGCTAGCACAATACCTACCACAACTCTCCTCTACCGCTAGCACAATACCTACCACACTCTCTTTTACCAGGCCCAGCATGGCCAGGTGGTTAGGGCGCTCGACTCGCAATCTGACGGTCGCGGGTTCGAATCCCCATCCCACCACACCTGCTCGCCCTTTCAGCAGTGGGGTCGTTATAATGTTGCAATCAATCCCACTATTCGTTAGTAAAGAAGTAGCCCAAGCGTTGGAGGTGGGAGGTGATGACTAGCTGCCTTCCCTCTAGTCTCTCACTGCTAAATTAGGGACAGCTAGCGCAGATAGCCCTCGTGTAGCTTTGCGAGAAATTCAAACCAAACGATTTTTAATGATCACCCAACACTACATGACAGCATCAACTCCTCCCTGTTGTCATTAAGGTAGTCAATTCCGGATTATATTTTTTATGATTTTAAACTTACAGTGTTTTGTACTTATATATAAAAGCCTTTCTATTTAATAGTTTGTCTTAACAATATTATTTATTAAACATGCCGCACGTTTTATCCATTATATTGTTACCGATACATAGTCGTATATACTTTAACATTTTTTTTTCGCGTTTGTTTCTATCTCACCTCGTGAGTGGGACGAAAGAGGGTTGATCAACCCTCGAGCACCCCGGGTATTCCACCTCAAAACTACTGAATAAGGACTGCCCCGAAGTGTCTCTTCAAGATCAAAGTTTATATAAACGCGAAGAATTATTGCAAGAAGATGTTCATCTTGATCTCCTGTACTAACTCTCACTAGTGTCGCAGATCCTGGAAATTGATGTTAGTGTGTCGCTTTGTTTGAGCTTTGGCTGAAGGGACTTCTCGACTAACAGCACACATTACACAAAAATGACTGCGAAGCAAACCCAAACAGTGATCCTGATTTCAAACAGCTGCAGAAAAGTTGCCATTTACTACAGCATTTTCTTTCTACAAGAAAGACAAAATATAACTGTACATTCATACAACGCTGTGGACATAACTACAGACTTAAATAATTATTATGATGTGCTACTCCAACCATTATAATATTTATCAGATTTTTTTTTTCGATTTCATGTTAATAATTTAAAGTCCAGATTTTTGTTTCGTTTCAGAATTTTGCGTAAAACTACACAAGGACTATCTGCATAAGGTCGTCCATAATTCTGAGCTCACAGACTAGAGAAAAACAGGTTTGTTATGAATTTCGCGCAAAGTTATCTGCGCTAGTCGTTCCTAATTTAGTAGTGAAGGCAGCTAGCTAGTCATCACCGCCCACCGTCAACTCTTGGTCTACTCTTTTACCAACGGAAAGTGGGATTAACAGTCACATTATAACGCCCCACGGCTGAAAGGGCGAGCATGTTTGGTGGGACGGGGATTCGAACCCGCGACCCACAGATTACGAGTCGAGCGCCCTAACCACTTGTAGCACAGAGCGCGTTTTTGCGGCGAGGGATCGTGTCCCATAAAGTTTTGGATTCACAGTTTGGACACGCTAGCCTCTAGGCCACACGTAGATCCGGGTGAGAGTTAATGTTATTTTAAAATAACTAATTATATGCTAATTAAATGGAGTAACATCTCGGGCGACATGTTAAGTGCCTCAACTGTACAGTATAATATCCCCAAAAATACATTTAGAAACCTTTCTAAAAAAATATTCGTATAGCGAGACTGTTAGATGACCAGAAAAGACTACAACACTTGTAAGTCTTCGATGTTCTCTTGTAACGTGGAGAAACTACAGCGATTAGGACACCAGTGAGTTGTAAAAGCAGGCATCAAGTTCAGCTTGTTTCCTAAACTTTCAAGTCATTAAGTTCGCGTTGTGATAAACTTTCTTTTGGCTAAACAACAATAACAATTTCGAGAATATCTACACAGGGCGGTCACAAGTCAATATACACCACCTTTTCAGAAAAAATGAGTTTAGGGATATATTAAAGATCGCCGTGAGATGTACAAACAGTCTCTGAGTGCCTTTTTTGAGGATGATGGCTTGTACGCCATCATCTTCTGGAGCTTTGTTGTTTGTTACTTTAATTGTTTCTAAAATTCTTGTTCGGTTATTTCCTTTGTCATCATTTTTCATTGTGTTACTGTTATTTATGTTTCCTGGGGAGTGTGGTTTGTACATTTGTTATGTATTTGTTTACTTCATTATAAAAGTGTGTGTTCGTGTCTGGTTCATGGTGCGTTCGGAGTGTGTTCTGTAAGTGTTGTTTAAAGACTTCAGCCTTATCTATGTTTGTGTGTGCTACAGTGTTATTGTATTCAAGTGGTGGGTATTTACGTGTTGTACACATCGTGGTCACAAGTAAATAGACACCACCTTTTCAGAAAAA
>NW_013672475.1:8847-10996 GCF_000517525.1 Limulus polyphemus
AAATTCTGCGAAATTTGCCGCTGACTTATTCCACCATCTTCTTGACGAACTATTCTTCCTCTAACAAAATCTGACAATTCGAGAGAACCTTGAGTTCTAGGCGTGTTGTAGTACAAGATAATTAATGTGTGGACCATTTTCATATGTATAGTGCTCTGTGAACACAAATTAGTTAGCATAAATAAGTTAAATGACGAAAAATTAGGTGTCTATTTACTTGTGACCACTCAGTGTAGGTTAACAACATGGCTATAACACTGTTTTAAATCACTCATGCGAGCTACTGATTCTTATTCTATTTATACTGTGTTATTTATTATGTAAATTATTATTATGCAAGGTGTAAAGTGTTGTTACATCTCTGCTCGTTTGTTAATTTCCGGTAAAAATTCTTTCCGAGGAACTTCAACAATACAAGTCCTTTCTTAATTAAAACTAGTTTATTCTTTCTTGATATAACTTTGTAATACACAGAATTTCCGCCGTCACTTTAAATTTGACTAATTTTATAAAAACACGCCAGAATTCACAGGGATTCACACACTTTACTTACGGCTTGACTCGATTATCTCTATCTTCAATCTCTCTATCTATCCAATTCCTCCTCTCCGCTTTAATTGCCAGGCTATATACTAAAAAAAAAGGCGCCTGGAACAGACTAGAGTTGCCAGGACAATTCATGATCCTTCTAGAACCTCATCACGTGTTACCAGCGTCACGTGACTTCCGCTGTCGTGAATCACCTGGTCACTCACCCCCTTGTGTGTATCGGCTTATTTGAACTTAAGGCCTTGACGAGTTTTGGGGCTGAAAGAAGGTCCTTTCCCTTTTACATCCACGATTAAGAGTAACCTACTCCTGGTGATAATTACCCTTGTAATAAATAATTGGATTATCATGGTTTTGTTACGACTGCAAGAAACTAGTGCTGAGAAGAAATTAGATTTAACTTGTAAATTAGCCGTCATACACTCTAGGCCTAACATTGGTATACTGGTGTAGGCGTTCTCAGTTCGCCAGTTGTAGAAGATAAGAACGAATTCTACTGCTTTTAAGATCCTGTTATTTGTGAATGACTAATTCAGACGCTAGAGTTTTCTGCTATAGATAACAATACACTCTTTTAAGCTAATTAATCTTCATTAACTATTTTAAAATATTTCAAATACAAAATTATGCTTCTCTCCTTCGTTCTCAGGAGTATTTAAATTGTAATCAGTTTGGATGATTTTTAAAGATAAACGGGATTTTCTCGCTCTCTGGATTGCTCTAATCCTGATCGATTGACTTGGTTAGTTACAGCAACAGATTCCTCGAAATAAATATGTTTCTTTAGCTCTCTGGATTATCTTAAGGCTGTTACGTATTGAGAATTTGAAATAATCTGAATCCGAGATAAACAATTTAAATTGTAATAGTTGAATTTTACCTTGGATTTAGTGTCTAGAAATATGCAGATATTTTATTTAATTTACGCTATTTGCCAACAAGATTGATTCACACTGTTTTTGTATATATACAACACTAAAACTTCCAATAGCAACTATTACGATTAATTACTACAAAGTTTCATAAACAAAAAATTCACTAACTTACAAATAACATAAAATCTTCTTCCTAGTTCAGAGTCTCCTTGATATCCAGGGAGTTAACTTTAAGTCGATGTACGTACAATTGTCGAGAAGCTAGCTAGCTTTGTCAGACACGGAATTGTTGGACCTTTGAAGTAAGATAATATTTTCATAAAACCACTAATGTCCGATGAGAATCTAGTAATATTTTCGGAAAGATGCTGACGTTCGAAATTTATAACTGTTCCTGGTCAAATGTCGTATATTTTCCGGTTGATAAGGGTAAGTAAAATCACGGTTTATAGCGTACATGGTTATAACAGGTTCCTTGTAGACTTGTATGCTCTCTCAACTGTGCTGGAAACGTTTTTATCGAAGTTCGGACAACAATATTAAACTATATTTAACCGGTTACGGAAGTGGATTTATTGTCGATCCTGGCGTTCACGAATATTCTACAACTTTGGAGAATTGGCGGGAGTTTCGACATATGTAACTAACACGGTAAGCTAGGCACGTTTTTACATATAAATTCAATCCCAACAAATGTTGTCATTAAAATAAATTATAACAAGTTC
>NW_013672475.1:11996-16386 GCF_000517525.1 Limulus polyphemus
ATAAAAAAAAAAAATAAGGAATATGTTATTTGAATTTCGCGCAAAGCTACACGAGATCCAATTGCGCTAGCTGTCTCTAGCTTAACAGTGGGCCACTCTTTTATCAATGAACAGTACAACTGACCGTAACATTATAACACCATATGGCTGAAAGAACTAGCATGTTTAGTGTAACTGGGATTCGAAACCGCGACCCACAGATTGCGAGTCGAGCGCCTTAACCACCTAGTTATGTGAAGATGTGTGTGTGAAAATACGATATAAAGGATACAAGGTTTCAAGCTGCAACAAAGGTTGGTCGGTTTGTTTTCTAAGGTTTATTGAAGCAAACCCAATTAGCACAGCTGCAAGAGTTTTAATGAGAGGTGAACCAAAAACATTTAGATGAATAGCAACAAATACGAATCACATAAGACAGGGACCCTTAAAATATATTTATTTTTAAACTATTTTGACATCTGGCATTTGGTGAAGTTCCAGCTCGGAGGTACGTTTCTCTAGAATTTTATAAACTAATTGTTGTTATCTGAAAAGTAATTGTGATAAATTGATAAGCATTACTGACATGCTAATTAAATGACTTTACAATATATGTATACCAACGCATAGCCCATCAAAATTGACTGGCTACTGCCAACTCTACCCCTAACCTCATATTTAACAAATAATTGAAGTAAATAATTTTTGCGAAATCAAGCTTGACTAACAAAGAGGCAGCAAAGTGCAGTCCAGGCAGTCAAACGTCAGTAAATTCCTTTCTGAGCTAATAAAAATTAAGATCATTCATTAAATGAATTCGTGGCGTATTCATAGAATAATTATTGGTAAAAATAAATTAGATTAACAATTTCTTATATATAGAAAAGCTAATTTATTAATACTGTGTTCCAACAATGGTTTTTATGTCATGTCACTTAGCAACAAAGTATAACCTAGTATTGTTGTTAGTCTACGTACTGAAAGTATACTATGAAATGTACAGACAAAAAACTGGAAAAAATATTTGTTGATTTCTTAATTTAAGTCTCCGTTGATTAAAGAGGTTTGTTCTTTTTATTAAAAACGTTGGTTATATAACAGAAAATAGCTTAATTAGAAATGACTTAAGTATAAAATTGAATCAATATTTTTATTTTCATGATAAATTTAGGTAGTTAGGGAGCTCGACTCGCAATCTGCGGGTTGCGGGTTCGAATCCCCGTCCCACCAAACATGCTCGCCCTTTCAGCCGTGGTGGCGTTATAATGTGACAGTCAATCCCACTATTCGTTGGTAAAAGAGTAGCCTAAGAGTTGGCGGTGGGTGGTGATGACTAGCTGCCTTCCCTCTAGTCTTACACTGCTAAATTAGGGACGGCTAGCGCAGATAGCCCTCGTGTAGCTTTGCGCGAAATTCAAACAAAACAAAACAAACATGATAAATTGTATGCACTTGGCTCTAGGCTAGGTGATCCAATACTACGTCTTTACCTTAGGATAATTATACCAACATTCACTACACTTATAAGTCTCACAGCCCCCTTTCATCCCGTAACTAAAATCACAATGGGCAGACAGTAATCGAACTATTCTATCTGGATAAATGCATTTTGGCAGAACAGTATATAGAAGCCCATGGATGAATTATAATGGGCAAGTCCAAGAATATACAGTTAAAATCGAAACCAGTGATGGCTGACCAGGAATCGGAGTCTACCAAAGGTGACAAGAGATTAATAGACAAAAGGGAGAAGAGATACTATATTTGTCATAAAATAGAGCACATTTCAAAGGAGTTCAAGTCCATTACCACCAAACAACAGCAAAAATCTAAACATAAGGCAGCTGGAACTATTTACAAAGATGGTGCTGGCAAGAAACAAGAAACGAGTGACTGTCACCATAGGTGCTGATGCCAGAAGAAACAGAATCAAGAAAACAAGTCAGATTCACCACAAGAAGGAAGAGCCATTTTCATGATTGATCAGTGTACGATTAATGGTCGGCTGAAGTTAGCCAATGCATCAACAGTGCCAGTAGTGATTGGAGCATGTTACAAACATCAAGAGATGCTAACTATTCCGAACATGCCAATATGTGAAGGCTATGTTGGGGACAAGAAAGTGAAGGTCCTACGAGACACTGGGTGCAGTAGCGCAGCAGTGATATCCAGTCCAGTATATGATGATCAGATGACAGGTGTTATATATTACTATTTCGAATGGTCTGAAACCGAGCAAAATGATAATTTAAATTTAGTAGTTAAATAAATGTCGATATATCTCCAATTTATGAATTTTACCAACAACATTGATACACACAATTTTCTTTTATTAATACAAAAAATTTTAATACACAAACAATAATACCATTGTTTGTAATAACTGTTATTGTAAATTATTTATATACAAAAGTTTTACAAACTTACAAGCAATACAAAGTCTTCTTTCTAGTCTGGAACTTCCTTGATGTCTTATCGAGAGTTCACTATGAGTAAATTAACTTCGAGTTGATGTAGATACAGTTCACTTATTAGGGAGCTAGCTAGCTCAGTGGTCTTTATTGATCACACGCCGATTTTTCCTGCCGATGATGTTAGGTAATGTTTTCGTAAAAGTACTAATGTCCGATGAATCCACGGAAGTTGAATGGTTTGTAATGTTCAGAATTTATAAACGTTCCTGCTCAATATATCTGAAGTTTCAGATTAATAAGCGTTAGTCACAGTTATAGCTTGCAAAGTGTATAGCACACCAATTACAGCAACCCAATAATAGATACTCTCTTTTGGCGCGTCGCGTTGGTTATATTTATAGGCGTGTGGAGAGTTTATCAAAATTTCAGTTTTACGTAACAATACTCACTCTAATACTAGCGTGTACATACACATATATTGTTGATTTTTACACTCGGGAATCTTCTACAACTTTAGAGAATAGGCCAAAGATCAACGTTTCAAGGTCGTACAGAAGGTCTTAGTTCTGCTACCCACAGCCAACAACAAACTCACCCTGCATTGGAAAGGATCATTTGAATTACAGGAAGTTCTCAACAAAATGCACTATAAGGTGAAAGTGGATGGGAAGACCAAAGTCTATCATGCCAATCTATTGAAGAGGTAATTCCAGAAGGAAGAAGACCTTACGGGTGCAGCTATTGAGGTACAAATGGACATGACAGGTGTAGCTGTCATAGAAGCAAAATATCAAGACAGTGATTTCATTATAGAAGATAAAGACCAACTAGGCCTAAGATCATCGCGTGGAGTGAGATGTACAATTATGTCAATATAAGTGAAGAACTGACTGGCAAGAAGAAGGAAGAGGCTAGTATACAGATAGATCACGAAAGACAGACATTATAATGGCAATACGAGATCAAGTCGAAAAAAGATATCATGTCAAGGTGAAGTCTTACCAGATGCCCTGCGAGACTAACAAAAGAACTGTAAATGTTGGTGTAGATTATATGAGAAGACTTAGTATATGAACAAAAAACAGTTTTTGTACACAGTGAAAAAACATTTTAATTAATTTTTGAAGAGGGGCTTATTGTTGGATTTAGTGTAAGTGTTATTAATTAGTTTATTTTGTGACTTAATATCTAATGATCGTTTAATTTTCATGACAGTAGTGTGGAAGATCAATTCTTTTAAAAATGTTAGTTGTGACAAATTTCGTTATGTAACTCTGTACCAGTCGTACTTAGGTCTTTTAGTTTTGACATCAATGGATTGCAAACACAACGTTCGCTTGCCTCGACATCAATTTATTACAAACACAAAATAAATTAACTAATAGTACTACCTACACTAAACAATCTTTTATATCTGACACATAGGATTGATCTCACTATTTAACTGTGGAGTCTCATCTGTATTTGACATTTAAAACGAGTGACTACTTTCAATGTGATGCAATATGTGGACCAAACCAGTAATATGAGAGTAAATGCAAGCGATTTAATGTTGGGATATCACAGTATTATCCCAACATCTGATGCGAGAATACAAACACTTCATCCAAACTGAAATACCAAGCATAAACACTCAGCCTCTGTCTAAAAAAAGCCCTCTGGTGGGTCAGTGGTAAGTTAACAGACTTATAAAACTAACATCCGGAGCTCGCTTCTCCGCGATGAACAGGGCACATATAGTCAATTGTTTAGATTTAAGCTAAAACATCAACCTGTCGAAAACGTATAAACAATATTTCCTTTAACTTCTAGTATCAATGTATAAAAACACCAACTTCGGTCTTCAATGTTAGTATATAAAGCACTAAGTTCGTTTTTCTTTTATATTAGGGTGTTGAAACGAAGATATTTTCAGGAATTAGATTAGAAAATAATTATTTGTATTTTTTCTTTTTGCCTTCTAGCCCTATATATTAAGCTAAATTATTTATTTTTTT
>NW_013672475.1:16624-18001 GCF_000517525.1 Limulus polyphemus
TACTAGATAGGGTAGGCTGGTATATATAAGAGGGTGACAACGTGATGCGGTAATGTGTGTGTAGGTAATGAGTAATTGAACTGCGGTCAGGGAGAGACGTATTGTTGAAGTTAACGTTCGTTCGTTATATTGTTTGTTTTAGCGCGAATACTGAAATTAAGTGTATCGTAAAGTTATATTCGGAAAGAATAAACCAGTTTTATTAAGTAAAGACTTGTGTCGTTAAAGTTTCGTCGGAACGAAGTTACGGAAAAATCAATTAACAAACGGAGACGTAACAATATGTTTAAAATGTTGATCACGTTTGCACTGAAAACGATACATTTTAAATTTATTTAAGTTTCACCTAAATGTTATACTAGTTCGAAATCCATATATAAAAATTATCAATTATACTGACGGCCGACAGATGTGTCCCTGTAAAACAATACTAAGGCAGATATTATCTTGAAGCTATTATGATATGCAAATACAAATGAACATATGTTAACCTGAATGTTAATAAGGAAGTAAAGAGTGAATCATTCGAGGAAGTATTTCTCGTGGTGAGACACGTCATTCGTTGTGCTCTTTTCTTTATTAATTACACTTCAGTATTTAAGTCTCGACAAATGAAGTAGAGGTATAAAGTTTGTTATGGTACCAGTGCTATAACTACTAACAAAACCTGGTGGTAACTCTACGGATTTACAACGCTGAAATCAGGGGTTCGAAAGCCCTCGGTGGACACAGTAGACAGCCCACTGTGGCTTTGGTACAAAGAACACAGGCACATACAGACTTCTATACTCAAAGTTAGACGTCACGTGACAAAGTGCACAGTTTTAGCGTAAGTCGTATTATTTCTCTAAAGAGTGTGTACATATACTTATTTCAATTCCCTCTTTCCTATTTTTTTACATTTATACCCTTGTCATACAACTACGTAGATGGAATTAACAGTAGGAATGTGTTTAGACATACGAGGAGAGAAATGGGTGTGTTATATGCTTCATCAATTTATGTACCTTGATATCTGGCGTTTATAATACTTAAACTTATGTTGTACCTTGATATCTGGCGTTTATAATACTTAAACTTATGTTGTATCTTGATATCTGGCGTTTATAATATTTAAACTTATGTTGTATCTTTATATCTGGCGTTTATAATATTTAAACTTATGTTGTATCTTTATATCTGGCGTTTATAATACTTAAACTTATGTTGTATCTTGATACCGCACACATCCAAAATTTAAACTTGTGTTGCTAACGATATATCTTGATACTGTTGCGTCAGCGAGGTCACGTGACTAGTATCACGCCACGTACTTCTCGAACCTTCGTGAATTATCGGGAGACTACTAGATTGGGGGTAGTCTGGTATATACAAGAT
>NW_013672475.1:18326-20082 GCF_000517525.1 Limulus polyphemus
AAGAAAGGACTTGTGTCGCTAAAGTTTCGTCGGAACGAATTTACCGAAAATTAACTAACGAACAGAGACGTAACAATACTTAACGTTCTAGAGATTAAAGTTATGTTCAAAAATATTATCACACTTAACACCCCCAAAATTCAAAGTTATGTTTTTCAGTGTGCATCATGATACTTAACACGTCCAAAGTTTAAACTTTTATTGTTCAGAATGTATCTTGCTATTTAACATATCCAGAGATTAAAGTTATGTTTTTCTCATTGTATCTTTATGCATAGCCCATTCAAAGTATTACGTTATATTGTTCACAATGTATTCTTTACTTAACACGTCTAAAGTATTAAGTTATGTTGTTCACAATGTATCTTGATATTAAACACATCCAAAACTTAATGTCATTTTGTTCACTATGTATATAAATTAATATGAAGCACATCATGATTTTAAATATTTGCTCTTCACAATGTATATTGATAGTTACCACATCGAAAGTTTATAATTATTGTTACGTCTCCAGTCGTTAATTTATTTTCCGTAAATTCGTTCCGACGAAACTTTAGCGACACAAGTCCTTACTTAATAAAACTGGTTTATTCTTTCTGAATATAACTTTACCGATACACTTATTTTCAACAGTCGCTCTTTTACGTTAACTTCAACAATACTTCCTGACTGCAGTTCAATTACTCACTACCTACACACATTATTGTCACGTCACGCCGTGACCATCTTATATATACCAGACTACCCTATATCTAGTAAATGCTAGGGCATTCACGAAGGAACAAGATACTTCTAGAAACGAGGCGTGACACTAGTCACGTGACCTCGCTGACGCAACATTATGGTTAGTTAGGTTAGTAGTTAACAGATCTAATGTTTGAAGTTATATTATTGGCTATGTAGGTTGGCAATTAACACTTTTTAGGTTTGAATTTGGTTGTCCATGTTAGTTAACGGATTTAATGTTTAAAGTTGTGTTCTTTACGAAACAGTTTGGTAGTTAACAAATTCAAAGTTTGAAGTTATGATGTTTACGATAGCTTGGTTTTTTAACAGATTGATTTTTCAAGTTATGTTATTTACGATATAGGTTTTTAAGATAAGAGATTCATGTTTCAAGTTATGATGTTTATGATATATCTTGGTAGTTAACAGATTCAAGGTTACGATATTTATGATATAGGTTGGCTTTTTAACAGATTCATAGTTTGAAGTTATATCTTCTTTACAATGTACATTAGTGGTTAAGAGTTTGAAGGTTTGAATTTATGTTGTTCACGATGTGGGTTGTATTTAACATTAACAACTTCAAAGTTAAACTTATGATGTTTGCGATATAAGTTTTTTTAACACATTCATGATTGGAAGCTATGTGGTTACGATATAGTTGATAGTCAATAATTCAATTATTTACTATGTAGGTTGGTAGTTAACAGATTCAAGATTTGAAGTTATGATGATTACGATTTAGATTGTTGTTTTTAAAAGATTCATGGTTTGAAGTCTTGTTGGCTACGATATAGGTTGTTAGTTAACACATTCAAGGTTTAAAATTATGATGTTTATGGTAAAAGTAGGTAAATAACAAATACATTGTTTCAAGTTTTGTTGTTTACGATGTACGTTGATAGTTGTTCTTTAATATGTGAGTTGGTACTTAATATTTGCAAGGTTTGAAGATATTGTTGCGTCAGCGAGTCACATGACTACTATGACGCAACGCTTCTAGAACTAACATGTACTTTGGCGAATG
>NW_013672475.1:21082-27036 GCF_000517525.1 Limulus polyphemus
AGTTAATTAACAAACGGAGACGTAACAATATTTTGTTTACGACGACCGTTGGTAGCTAACAGATGCAAGGATTTAATTTATATTGCTTACATTGCACGTTGGTAACTAACAGAAGCAATTCTTGAAATTATGCTGTTTACGATGTAAGTTGGTAGTTATTAGATGAAAGATGTAAAGTTATGTTTTTACGATGTAAGTTGGTATTTAACACATCCAAGGTTTGAAGTTATGTTGTTTACAATGTAATTTGATAGTTAACAGTTAAGTTGTTTACCATATACGTTGATAACTAACATATGCATGGTTTGAAGTTGTGGTAGTTAGGATGAAAGTTGATAGTTAACAATAGCACGGTGTGAAGTATTATTGTTTACAGCCTACATTGGTAGTTAACACCTGCAATTTTTTATATTATGTTCTTTACTATGTTAGTTGGTAGATAACAGAAGCAAGGTTAGAAATTATGTTCTTTACGATGTTAGTTGGTAGATAACAGAAGCAAGGTTAGAAATTATGTTGTTTACCATGTAAGTTGGTAGTTAACAGTTGGAAAGTTTGAAGTTAGGATGCATACAATGAATGTTGGTAGTTAACAGTTGGAAAGTTTGAAGTTAGGATGCATACAATGAATGTTGGTAGTTAACAGTTGGAAAGTTTGAAGTTAGGATGCATACAATGAACGTTGGTAGTTAAGAAGTGCAAAGCATTAAGTTATGATGTACCTTGCTAGTTAACCCTTTCAGCATTGGCTGATGGAGTTTGTATAATTTTGATTGGGAAAATACATATATGGAATAAACATATTGTATCTTAAAGCATTCCTCACAAAACCTCATAAGATTTTCTTAAAGTTTATAAGTATTTTGAACGCGAAGTATGACATTGTTTTAATTACGTCTTTGTAATAAAACTATTATTTATCTATAGTAGTTAGTTACACTCAAACTGTTAAATAGTGCAAGGTGATGTCCATATTAAGTATAAAAATACCTGTCTTCGTCTTATAGTTTCCATATTTCATTTGCCTAATCTCTAGTTTCTCCTCAAACGATATCAAAAGGTTTTTAAAGGTAAATGTGTATAATTTATTTTTCATTTTCTCTACCATATCACTAACTCTAGCTATTGTCATCAACGTATAATGCAATGAAATAATTAAAATTGGGAACTATAAAAATAATACATACCTTTTAGTTTTTGTTGAATATCTTTAAATGTTTTCCTTTTTTAAATTCGTAATTTCAGGTCTTTTCCTTTTGACATTTAGTTAATTTGTAATGTATTCTTTTTCCTTCGCCACATATTATTCGTCTCGACACAAGTCAACGGTACACTTAAGGCATATTACAGTTTGTTTGGGAGACATGCGCAAACGTTTGGCAAGATTTTCGTACAGCGCCTAATATCCCTAAAGACCTAAATCCCGATGATTAATCGAGAGATTGCTAGAGATATAACAAAATTGAAAGAACTAGCCACAACAAACTACAACACGGGGCTTATGCGCGCGAGACATTGATGATTACTGTCAAGTAATAACTGAGTGTATAATCAAAGCTGCCCACACAGCTATACCTAAACAACAAAAACCTAACATACAAATATGGAAAACACATAGAAATATAACTTACATGATCAAAGAGAGACGCAGAGTACGTAGACTATACATAAACGCCAGAGTTATATCACTAAAACCAAAAATAAATACACTTCGCAATAGAATATGAAACGAAGTCAAATTACTAAAACAAGACAACTGGGACTCTTACTGTAATAACCTAAATAAACAACAAAATCCACAAGACTTCTGGAAACATCTAAAAAGATAAACACAGAACAACCAGCCCAACAAATCATACCCAACACTAATACATGATAATAAAACAGCATATACAATTACACAGAAAGCAAAACTATTTAAAGAACATTTATACAAGATTTTCCAAACACAAAACGACCTAAACATGAATGAGTAATTCTAAAATCAAGTGGAAAACTAAATAGTAACATATTCTAACCAACCTCCCCGGTTTCACTCGTAACACAGGAAACTGTACAAAACAACAACAACAACATACTAGATGAATATCCATGACAAGCGAAATAACAACCAATCAAGTTTCAATAGCCATAAAACACACTAAAAACAAATCACCCGAACCAGACAACATACAAGCAATCCTACTCAAAAGTAGAACTCAGTTATTTCTTCAACACCTCAAAGCACTGTTCAATCTATCCCTGATTCAGGGTACATCCCCGTCGTATGATAACACACAAAAACCTGAACTATTTAAAGAACACCTACAAACGATTTTTCAAACACAAAATGACTCAGACATGAATGATCACTACCGTAACCAAATAGACAACAAAATTAAACGAAAAGACATTTTTACACCAATCTTCCTGGTTTCACTCCCAACACAAACAACCAAAGAAGTAACAATTAACATCTTGGATGAATACATGACATGTGAAATAACAACGACACAAATCTCCATAGCTATAAAACACACTAAAAATAAAGCTCCAGGAGCAGAAAACATACAAGCAATACTTCTCAAAAACGGAACTCAGTTATTACTTGAACACCTCAAGGCACTTTTCAACCTCTCCTTGAAAACAAAGTACATCCCTTTCTCTTGGAAGCAAGTGAATATTTTCATGTTTTTAAAGGAAGTGAAACCAGCAAACACATCAATCAGCCTGACCAGCTGCGTAGGAAAAAATTAGAAAGAATAATAAGTGAAAGACTAGATAATTACCTAGAACACAATTCAAAATTACCGGAAATACAAAACTACTTCAGGAAATTTCGACAAACAACTGATAATCTAGGTAGGTTAACTGAAACCGCTATAGATAGTTTTAATAAAAGAAAGTGCACGGTTGTTTGCCTTCTCGATGTAGAGAAGGCCTTTGATACAATCTGACACTCAGACTGTCGGGTAAATGTCGAGGACACCTACTCTGAGTACTTTATTCCAGAGGCAGGGGTACCTTAAGGAGAGGTAGTTAGCCCCATACTCTTCATCATGTATGTAAACGACATTGCCATTAGACGACTCAAATTTTTGTTTAACCTCACAATTTGCAGATGATGTAGTTATCTTGAAGAGTTCCGCAACGCCATCTATAGCTGCTACAAGTCTACAACCTTCACTAAATACCAACACCGAATACTGTTCCAAGAATCGAATAAAAATCAATATACCTAAAACACAAATCCTAGTACTTGCAAAATTGAAGAAACTAATCAAAATCATCCCCAAATTATGTCTAAACGGAGCACTTCTCCAGACAGCTACATCAGCAAGATTTCTCGGTTTTACATATGATACAAATTTAACTTGGCAAAAATATATAAATGCAATTTAAAACAAAATCTGGCAAAAGGATAATTCAAATTAGAAGTCGGTCAGGAAATAATACAGGAACAACACCAAGAAATATATTAAATATATATAAACAATACATACGACCAGTTATAGAATATGCTTGTCCAGCCTGGATTAATGTCGCATCTACGAAAATTAAAACTAAACTACAGAAACAACAAAATACAACATTCAGTAGTGCATACAAAGTTCCTCGTTCAACAAATTCTCACTTTTTTCACAAATACGCCAACTTACAACCACTCCATGACAGTCTTCTAAGCAGATTATTCACCTACTTTAAGAAACATTTACATAAAAACGAAATGTTACATGCATTAGATCGCTATATCATACATGGTGGAAATAAGCCTAAGTACCTCTCACCCTATGCCCGGCATGGCCAGGTGGATAAGGCGCTCGACTCACAATCTGAGGGTCGCGGGTTCGAATCCGCATCCCACCAAACATGCTCGCCCTTTCAGCCGTGGGGGCGTTATAATGTGACGGTCAATCCCACTATTCGTTGGTAAAAGAGTAGCCCAAGAGTTGGCGGTGGGTGGTGATGACTAGCTGCCTACCCCTCTAGTCTTACATTGCTAAATTAGGGACGGCTAGCGCAGATAGCCCTCGTGTAGCTTTGCGCGAAATTCCAAAACAAACAAACCTCTCACCCATAAATATGTACTATAAGTTCAGTAATATGCCACCTATTGCTAGACCTACCTAATATATTGCTCCCCAGTAGCACAGCGGTATGTCTGCGGACTCGCAACGCTAGAATCTGGGTTTCGATACCCGTGGTAGGCAGAACACAGATAACCCATTGTGTAGCTTTGTGCTTAATTACAAACAAACAAACCGAGTATATAATTTTGTATTATATATATATTATAGTGTATTAAAAAGGGTATTTATGTAGATACACATAGAATAAGCCACAATATGAATGATATTGGAATATATGGACTTCAAATTAGCAAGTATATCCCAGTGTAAATGATGAATGTTCGAACATAAATGGACATGGCCCTGATAGTGGAATTTAATTCATATGATAAACACTCATGAAAGCAATATCCTCTTTAGGTCGCGTTCAACATTTGACAGTGTACAAAAAAAATGCCAAGAAATCAAAATGCTGAAAAATTAAACAACATCTATGCTGAGGGAAAAATTACACCCACGATGTGGGAGGAAGAGATTTAAATTGCACTTGACCCTCCCATGTTCAAACAAGGACCTAAATCCTGATGAAGCAGAACAGCAGAATACACTACTAAACGAAATATAATTGTACTGCAATAAGTGGAGAATTAAAATTAATGCGCACAAAAAACAAATCATATTATTTACAAAATCGTAAAAAAACAACCAAAGTTATATCTAGACGGGACTCTCTTACAGGTAGCAACATCAACATAATTCTTAGGGATTACAATGACTGAAAATTAAACCGGATACCACACATTAATAGCATAAAACCAGAATTTGTGAAAGAGTGAATTACCTTAGGAACCTGACTGGCAACAAACAAGGAGCTTCACCAGAAAACATATTAAAAATTTACAGAAGATACATAGGACCAGTTGTAGAACATGCCTGTATAACATGGATAAAGGCATCAAAAACACACATCAACCAACTACAACAAATACAAAACTATATTTTAACGAAAGCATATAGAGTCCCACCATCAACAAGCTCAGAATTTCTACACAACTATTCAAACATGTCAACTCTATCAGACAAACTTCTGGATAACTCGTTTCAATATTATAAGAAACATATTAATAAAAATTAACTGAAGAGCAAACTAGAGAGTTACATAATACATGATAAACCAAGCCCAAAGTACCTCTCCCTTCTAAATATCATAAGTAAGAAACTTACAGTTCCAAACAGCTAACTGAATCCTAGACATAAACGTAACTCTATTTTAAAAGGGTTTTGTATGTTAAAAAAGGATTATGTGTGTGTGTATATATATATATATGTAAGTGAAGCTATTAAAATGATACAAGTTGATATTACCCCATGAATTGTACATGGCACGAAAATGGTATGTTAATTTAAAATGCGGACAATGGACAAAATGTAACTTATTGTGAGTAATTCAACAACAAGTAACAAGGGTTATTACCTAGGATTCAGTAAGAGTGCAAACTAAATAACAATTTCTGAGAAGGAGCAATAGATCTACGCTGAACCTGACCCTCCCTGGTCCAAAACATGGACCGAATCCCGATGAAGATGATGAAGATACAATCTGAAATAGATACTTATTGTTAAACAATCACGGAGTGCCTTACAAAAGCCGCCGAACAAACAACATCGCTACACAAACACGCAACAATAAATAATACCTGGCACAAAACAATACATGGAAAACACAGACCAAGCAACAAAAGCGAAATAAATACACTGACAAATAAAATATGAACAGAAGTCAGACTTCTAAAACAAAAACAATGGGACAACTTATGCTCCAAACTCAACGAAAAAACAAAAACAAAACAATTCTGGTCACACTTAAAAAGGTTCACAAATGGAGAAAATACACTGAGTGGTCAT
>NW_013672475.1:28036-29785 GCF_000517525.1 Limulus polyphemus
CTCTAAACTCATGAATGGATAAAACCTGATGTTATTGTTAATGGTGGAAAGATAATGGTCATGACTATGAAACCCCTTAAATTAGGGTTATAGACAGTTTCAACTATATCCCCATGGAATTAACATCATTCCCTAAATATTTTTGGCTTAACCGAGTTAGAGAAGGGATATCTTCCTTATCTGTTTAACAGAGGGTTAAACGAAAAGTATTAAGACTCAATTCCCAAAATGAGTTTATATTCACCTGACACCATGGCAGCACTTGTAAGAGAAATATTCCTGGACTGTCACTAACAGCACTGAAAGGAAAGGTACATCTTTGAATTTTAAGATGAGATGTACTGGTAAAATACATCATTCTTGATAGTCTTATTATTGAGTTAATATATGACAATATTAATGCTTGTCACACTTTATTTAATAATGTATGAAAAGTCATTCATTATTATAGAAAGTAAATATATTTTTATTTTATGTCATTAGGTTTTGTTGATCAGACATTGACATACTCTGTTGGTACTGTCTTCAGTTCAGAGATGAATTTCTCCCACCTGCAGTATTGAGCCCTTAATCTACACGAATATTGCTTCTGTATGCATGGCCATATACAGAAGCAAGTTTATACCATGGATACAAACAATGCAACTAACAACTATAATCAGGTAAGTATGTAGTGGTTAGACTACATGCAACAGTCTCTAAGTGTTAAAAAAATCCAACTTGCTTTAACAGTGGCGAGGTTAAAATCTTAAATTATAGCATTGTCGGCTTCTGCAAGGAGCATAACACTATATATGAATTTTACAGGTGTTTCTATAATGGGTGTACTTTATGTTACGATCCTGACACAATGAACGTTATTCTAAGTAGACCAATGTTGCCTGTTAGAAAATGTACACTAGACAGGCAACATAAACTAGAAGCTCAGAGATATAAGGATGTTGCAATCTGGGAACATGGTATTAATCATATGAAATCCACCAAGACAAATTTAATTAGTTTCCTTAAAGGCCACACAGCAGTTCCTCACCTGGATATATGAGACAGTTTCTATGGCAGTAGAGTCAACACTACTAGACTTTTGTATGATGTGAAGGAATACGAAAAGATCAAGTGCATTGATTTTATATCTCCATATCCATGAACAAATAGGTATTGTAAATATCTGGTTGGTCATTTCAAATACATCACAACAAATTTTTCAAATGTACCTAATTATTCTGGTTTCATTAAGTGCAAAATTGTAGCCCTGAATAAATTATATCATCCAGTTTTTCCTCCGAGAAGTAACGGTAAATTAAGTTTTCTTCTCTTTAACATGTGTGGTAATTTAAGAACATTTCCCCATGTAATCACTCAGATGATGGAAGAGCTTATAATAAATAATTAAAAACAACGTTTTGTTTGTTTGTTTGTTTGTTTTTAATTATGCACAAAGCTACACAAGGGCTATCTGTGCTCTGCCCACCACGGGTATCGAAACCCGGTTTCTAGCGTTGTAAGTCCGCAGACATACCGCTGTGCCACTGGGGGGCCAACGTTTTGTATTTACACAATAAAAACTTTATTGAAGCCCTATGGCTTCCACTTTAAAATATCTCTCTACAAGTACATGTTTCGACGTGATCTGCGTTATCCTCAGGAGTAACTTACAAGACAATTTTGGTGCTGAGGGACGCCCACTAATCCCCATTTTGAAAGTCCCAACAGCTAAGTGTAAAATGGCAAGCACACATAGTGTCTACGTGG
>NW_013672475.1:30785-31856 GCF_000517525.1 Limulus polyphemus
AACGAGATGGAGACCAGTGTGGAAGAAGATACGTCCTGTAAAATTAAGATACTTTGTTGAATTTGAATTTTGTGTTTGTAAATTCTGTACATTTAATCAAGTTAATGTTAATTATCTATTGGTTAATGTTAATTATCTATTGGTTTAATGTAAGTGGCTATTGTTCGGGAGGGGCAGTGCTACGACAGCGGAAGTCACGCGACGCTAGTAACGCATCATGAGATTCCCAAAGAATTTTGACTTTTCTTGGCAACTCTAGTCTTTTCTGGGCGCCCTCTATTTTAGTATATAAGTCTGGCAAATAAAGCAGATATAATAATTGGAGATAGACAGACATAGAGACAGATATTTGGGTCAAGTGAGCAGTAGTGACTGTAAGTAAAGTGCGTGAATTGTTGTGAATTATAGCGTGTGTTTAAGTTAAAGTGACTGTGGAAATTCTGTGTATTGCAAAGTTGTATTGAGTAAGAATAGACAATTTTTATTTAAGAAAGGACTTGTATCACTGAAGTTCCTCGGGAAGAATTTATAACGGAAATTAACAAACGACCAGAGGCGTAACATTATAATCAAATAGGGCCTTATCTATGCATTGTCGCAAGAAAATAAAATATGTAAACATGGAACAAAGAAACTAAGAACAGTGGTCGGAAAACGATACCAGGGATCAAGGAAAACGATTTTGAGTTCCGTAAAAATAAAAACTCTCCATTAATTATTTAACAATAACTAAAACGAATCCACCACACCTAACCCTAAAAATTAATGCTGTGAAAGTAGTAGGTCGTATAGATATTGGATCTGATTATTCAGTACTAAATGAAAATATATTGCAACAAATCAAGAGAAATTATTTAACACTTCAACTAAAAACTTGGAGTAAATGTAACATGTGTCTTGCAGACGGAATGATGGACTTTCACCGGTTAGGATATTTTAAAGCAAATTATTAATATTGTTACGTATCTGCTTGTTTGATAATTTCCCATAAAAATTCTTTCCGAGAAACTTCAGCGATACAAGTCCTATCTTAATTAAAACTAGTTTATTCTTTCTCGTTACAAACTTTGT
>NW_013672475.1:32209-33467 GCF_000517525.1 Limulus polyphemus
CGACTGCAAAACACAGAAACAGAATCGAGTTATCAGCTGTCTTTTATTGCGAGGCTTATATTTTAAAAAAGGGGGGCATCTAGATCACACTCGAGCCGCCGGTAAAATTCATCATCATTCGAGATACTCCAGCGTTGCGTGACTTCTGCTGTCGTAACATATTTGACAGTATCTTGTATTATTGGATTAGACTTCATTCAGCAAAACGAAGCAACCTTTAACTTCTTCACAAATGTTCTTGAATTAAATATGCCATTTGTTAGGTATGACTCTGAGACCGAAAAGATACTGATTGGACAAATACAATGCTTACATTTAAAGAGTTAGCAACTTCTGTAATAATGCCAATATCACTAACAATAAACCTGGCCTCACAGATTTGTCTGAACATAGTATTGTAACTACTAAAGAAAATCTAGTGTTTAGTAAACATTATCGTTATTCTCCCACTAATTTACTACATGATCAAGTGGATGAAATGTTTCGTGATGTGTATTGTCAAGAAGAATACTAATAATTTTAGGTTATGTGTGGACTACAGGAAGTTAAATCAAGTCCAAGAATCTGACCTTTATTCACTGCCTCGTATAAGTGATATTTTGAATACTCTGTCAGGGAGGCAACCTGTATTGGTACGTTACAATTATCCATTGGATATTGGCAAATACCTGTTAAGATGGAGGATAGACTTAAAGTTAAAACTGCCTTCATACCTGACAATGGACTTTATCAACTTAAAGTGATGCTTTTTTATTTTCAAAATGCACCTACACCTTCTAAAGACTTATGGATGAGGCTTTAGCAGGAGCAATTGAATGCTCCGAGGCTTATATTGACGATATTATAGTGTTTTCATCCACATTTGAACAACAGTTAAGAGGCCTTGAATTGGTTTTCTACAAGCTAGGTACAGCTAATCTTACTGTAAAAGTTTGTAAAATGACATTTTCTCAATCAGAAGTATCATATTTACGATTTAAACTATCTTCTGAGGGAATGCACTCAAATGATGACAAAGTGAAAGCTGTTACAGACTTCCGAAGTCCAAGAAACTGCAAAGATTTAAGCACATTCTTGGGTATGAGTGCCTGGTACAATCAGTTTATTGCACACTTTGCTACAATTGCTTGTGACGAATTTACTATTATCTGTCTATTTTAATATCAATGTCTGTTTGATTTATATTGTTACATATCTGCTCGTTTGTTAATTTCCGGTATAAATTCTTTCCGAGGAACTTCAGCGATACAAGTCCTTT
>NW_013672475.1:33477-40138 GCF_000517525.1 Limulus polyphemus
CCACAGTCACTTTAAACTTAACAACCTTTATAACACACGCCATAAATCACAGTGATCCACACACTTTACTTACGGTGCGTACTGTTCGCTTGACTCAATTATCTATCTCTTCAATCTATCTGCATATTTATCTCTCTATCGCTGGCTTTCTTTGCCAGGCTTATATACTAAAAAAGAGGGCGTCTAGTAAACACTGGGACATTCGCGGGGTTCCTCGATAGGTCATGATCATTTTAGAAACTCCAGCGCCCCAGCTCCCAGGGTCGCGTGACTTCCGCTGTCGTAACAATATTTAGAAATGTACATAGTTTATACTGTTATATCTGTATTGCGAAATTGCCGCCTATTCACTAAAGTTGTAGAAGATTCTCAATTAAGAATCAACAATTAATGTGTGTACATAAACACTAGTGTATCTTTTGTATTCTTGCATAATCTGAAATTTCGAGAAATTCTTCTCACGCCTGTTGATATAACCAACGCGACGCGCCAAAACACAATATATATTATTGATGTGCTACAGTTGGTATACTATAAGCCTCGGAAGCTATAATTGTGCTTAACGCTTATTTATCGGGAAACTTCGGATATTTGACCAGAAACACTTATAAATTTCGAATATTACAAACCATTTAACTTGAGTGGATTTACGTCAGACATTAGTACTTTTACGAAGACATTATATAACTTCGGCAGTAAAAGAAACTCTGCCTGTAATCGACGTGTGACCAGCGAGGACCACAGAGCTGTTAAGGGGAATTGCATCTACATCAACTCAAAATTAATTCACTCATCGTGAACCCTCGATAAGACATCATGGAAGTTCCAGACCAGAAAGCAGACTCGATATTGTTTATTAGTTTGTAAATCTTTTGCACATAGACCATTATTTGTAATAACTGTTATTGTAAATTTTATTATTGTTTGTATATTAAAACATTTGTATTAACAAATACATATTGGATATATATATATCAGCATTTATTTAACTACTAAATCTAAAGTACAATTTAACTATTTAACAATTGTAATATGGAACATGCTAAACCTTTATATTGGTTAGAAAGGAAGCATCTACCATTAGAACACTCTTCTCTGCCAAAAGATACTATACTACTACAGAGTTAAAATGTCTAGCTGTAATCTGGGCTGTAGAAGAATTTAAGATATCTCTAAATGGAGAAGAATTAACAGTTATAACTGACCAAGCTGCCTTAAAATGGTTACAAACAGCCCTGACGTTAATTGGTAAATGGGTTCATTGGTCACTAAAATTACAAGATTTAACATTTGAAATACTGCACAGAAAAGGAAGAGAGGAGAACCAGTTCCCTTGATGCCCTATCAAGACATCCTATTGACGTTCCAGAAGAAACTCCACAATTAGACATCAGTAAGCTTTCACCTAAACTTTTTGCCATTGTTAACATTAGAGAACAACTGGCTACTGAACAAGCTAAAGATGAAGAATATAAGCATAGATACTCTTATTTGACAACTGGACTATTACCGGGCGATTCTACTATAATTGCAGAGAGTGAAAGTAAATCCAAACACTGTCTTGAATGATAATGTTCTTTATTTCACAAAAAGGTTTGCTAGCAATGATAAATTTAGACCCGTTATTCCCAAAACATTGAGACTGGAAATTTTACTCATATTGCATGATCATTCTAAGGCTGCTAATCTAGGTGTTCAAAAAGACAATAGACGTGGTTATTGGCCTGGTATGAGAATGGACATTAAAAATTGTGTTGTCATGCCATGTTTGTCAAATCACTAAAGTTTATCAGAAGGGGCCAGCCGAATTTATGCAAAGCACTAAACGAATGGAACCTGGTGAGATAATAGGAGTAGACATCATGGGACCTTATCCTAAGTCTAGGACAGGAAATAGTTATTTGTTGATTGTGACAGCTTATTTCAATAAATGGGTTGAAATATATCCTCTCAAATAATGAACTGCAAAAGTGATTTAAAAACAAACAAACAAACTACTAATTAATGAATACTTGTGTAGATATTGTATTCCTAAGATTTTTTGTATCTAATAATTGTCCACAATTTGTATTTCATTTGATGGATGAAACTTGTAAAGCTATGGGAATTAAACACATATTTTTAACTCCATATCATCCTCAGTCTAACTGAAAAAGTAAATGGAAGTAGTGGTAGAATAATATCCGCTTATATTGAGAAAAATCATAGAACTTGGGATAGACCTTTATCTGAACTTCCTCTAGCCATTAAAACTTCTATTCGTGAGTCTACAGGCTACATGCCAGCCAAACGTCACCTGGGACGCGAGATCCTTCTTCCTTGGGACCGACTGGCGAAATACCCAACAGCACCTCAAACCACTGATGAACGAACAGCAGAATTACAATATGTCATACAGAAGGTAAGATCCAATTTTGAAAAGGCTAGACAGCGACAAGCCTAAAACCATAAGAGACACCTAGACACACTTAAAGTAGGTGATTTAGTCATATTAGAGACACATCCTTTATCTTCTGCAGTAAATGATTTTACTGCAGAATTTGCTCCGAGGTACAATGGACCTTTCGAATTTAAGAAGTGGGTTACTCCATTACTGTATGAACAAAAAGATTCTAGATTGGGTGTAGTTATAGGACGATTTCATATTTCTAATATAAAGATATATACATAGTTCCCCAGTGACAATCGTCTCGCTTGTGAAGAAGATAGTAATCGTCCTAGGCAGGACTGCAGAAGTTTGGAGTTCGTTCCCCCACAAGAAAAAAGGGCTTCTGCTGATGTGTCCACTTCTCAACTGATCCTGCTGATGACTTATCTCTATATCCTCCTTAAAGAACATTACGACCGCGTCGTAGAGTTAAGTATCGTAGCCAGCTGATCTTCAAAGTGTGAAACTTTCGGTAAGCCGAACCAGAACCGGAATCTATAGAAGAACTAGCTGAAGATTCAAAAACGTGAATTTTATTTTTCTTGTAAGGTATCTGTATTTACACTGTAGAGGATTTATATATATATAATTATATAGAGTTATGTAGAGTTAAAAGTAAAGATACAAAAATTGGGATATTTTATGCAAAGTTATTAGTGTCATCACGTTTTTCAAGATTGGGAGATAGCAAATTCTATTTCCTTTATAATTGTGTTTATCGTTCATTTATTATTTCCTTC
Organism: Limulus polyphemus; assembly: GCF_000517525.1. NCBI lineage: Eukaryota > Metazoa > Arthropoda > Merostomata > Xiphosura > Limulidae > Limulus > Limulus polyphemus. The sequence continues at coordinate 36,646 of NW_013672475.1, forward strand.
TATTGTTTAGTTTATCAATGAATTTTTAGTGGCATTAAAAAGCTAACTCAGCTTGTGCATAATTATTTGTATTTTGATTAAATATATATGCGTGTATGAGGAACCGACACCAGCTTCCCTAGCGGTAACGTACAGATACTATTAATATAGCAGAAGAGTATGTAAATTTATGAACACATGAAGTTCTACTTTCCTAACCTACTCTGCTAGAAGCTTCACCAAGTGAGAGAGTCAGTCTGCCACTAGATATTGAAATGTATTGTTCAAATATTTTATTTGTTGTATTGTTTTTTTTAATTAGGTTTTTCTTTCTGGTTCTTTTTCCATTATTATCGATTTGTTGATGTTATGATAAATTCTCTATTAACTGTTTCGTAAGTGTTTAGTTTATTTGTAAGTGTTATTATGAATGAATTGCGTTTTTGTTGTTAAACCCGTTTGCAGCGGCATGTTCATTTTAGACCATTGCAAGGTTGTGCAAGGACCTTATTCGAGTGTGTGTGGGCAATATTCTGTATATCATGACTATTACAAATGTAGACGCATATCTAAATAAATTATTATTCAAATCTGGATATATTAAAGATATAAATGATACATAATTTTGTTACAGAACGATTTAAAGTAACAATGAATTTATTAGATATTCCTTTTTATGTAGATGAAATATCAAAATCTTTGTTTTTAAAAAATTGAAGATATTATCGGAGTGATTTACACTATGTAGAACGGAGTGATTTGCACTATGTAGAACTAGAACGGAGTGATTTACACTGTGTAGAATGAAGTGATTTACACTATGTAGAACGGAGTGATTTACACTGTGTAGAACGGAGTGATTTACACTGTGTAGAACTGAGTGATTTACACTATGTAGAACGGAGTGATTTACACTGTGTAGAACGGAGAGATTTACACTATGTAGAATGGAGTGATTTACACTATGTAGAATGGAGCGATTTACACTATGTAGAACGGAGTGATTTACACTATGTAGAATGGAGTGATTTACACTGTGTAGAATGGAGTGATTTACACTGTGTAGAATGGAGTGATTTACACTGTGTAGAACGGAGAGATTTACACTATGTAGAACGGAGTGATTTACACTATGTAGAACTAGAACGGAGTGATTTACACTCTGTAGAACGGAGTGATTTACACTATGTAGAATGGAGTGATTTACACTATGTTGAACGGAGTGATTTACACTATGTAGAATGGAGTGATTTACACTGTGTAGAACGGAGAGATTTACACTATGTAGAACGGAGTGATTTACACTATGTAGAACGGAGTGATTTACACTATGTTGAATGGAGTGATTTACACTATGTAGAACGGAGTGATTTACACTATGTAGAAGCGGGCACGGCATGGTCAGGTGGTTAGGGCGCTCGACTCGCAATTTTCGGGTCGCGGGTTCGAATCTCCGTCCCACCAAACATGCTCACTCTTTCAGCAGTGGGGGTATTATAATGTGACGGTCAATCCAACTGTTTGTTGGTAAAAGAGTAGCCCAAGAGTTGGCGGTGGGTGGTGATGACTAGCTGCCTTCTCTCTAGTCTTACACTGCTAACTTAGGGACGGCTAGCGCAGATAGCCCTCGTGTAGCTTTGCGCGAAATTCAAAAAACAAACAAACACCCATGGACACAAAACTATCCGCCTTTTCCATATTTGTGTTTAGAGCCTTAAAAATATGCACTTATGATTGTGATGTGAAAGCAGAATCAAATTTCTTAAAACATGTAGCCAGAGATAAAAGGATATAAACCCGAAATTATTGACAGACTGCATCATAAACATATCAATAAATTAAGAATCTTACCATGTACAAAGCTAAAGGTAAAATGTAAAGTAGATAACATGAGAGTTTGTTTGCCATGTGTTCAAGGTTTACCTACAAGAATAGGTAATATAATGAAAAAATACATAGAATGTATTGTAAAATTTTCTCCGCGTTGTAAATTACATAGTCTCACGAGTACAAAAGATAGAACAGAAAAAGTTGATAAATGTGGGATTTATAAAATTCCTTGTATCTGTGGTCGAACTTACACTGGCCAAACGTGTAGAAATTTAAAACTTAGGATCAAGGAACATAAAACGCAGTAGAAAAATACAAAGTAAATAAATCGGTATTAACAGAACATGTGGCGGAAATATCTTATGTTCTGGACTGGAGTAACACTAAGCTGATAAATCAGATAGAATTTAAAATTAAATAAACTATTAGAGAAACTATAAAAATTGAAAAAACAAACACAAAGATAACCATTGAACAAGAAAGCTGATTCGGGTCTAGAAATAATAAATTTTGGGATAGGTGCTTTGTAGCTCTGAGTAGTTCAAGCCTAGACGGCGCTACAAGAATGAAATGATTATATGGATATATAAGTCCCCCAACCACACGTCAGCCTTTATTCCTGAAAATGGTGCCGTATAATGCCGAAATATATGTATAGTCTTTTTTGGGGCAAGTTCCTGTTTCAATAACTATTTATTTTGTAATGATATTACACAAGTGTCGTTTTAAATTATTTAATGCAAAGGTAAATTATACATCTTATCGTTCCTGTTTTCATTCCAGAACGCTCGAGAAAAGCTGTGTCAGACTTTGTCAGTGGTAGCGTTCTTCCTCATGTAGGAGACTCGCGTCTTAGGCAACGACTGCTATGATAGAACTAAGTATACCCCGTCAAAAATGACAAGGCAAGTACTACCACCCCCACCTCCACCCCCATAGTATACCCAAACCTTACATTTCTTAGCTTAATGAAATCAATAAATTTGCGAAATCAAGCTTGACCAACAAAGAGTCAGAAAAGTGCTGTCGAGGCAGTCAAACGTCGGTAAATTCCTTTGTGGGCCAATCAAAATTATGATCATTCATGAAATGAATTCGTAACGTATTCATATTAAAAATCGGTTAGATTAACAACTTCTAATATACAGAAAAGCCACCGCGTTTTGGTAACACTACCTTCCAACAATGGCTTTTATGTCATGTTTCTTAACAACAAAAGTATGACCTAATATTGTTCTTAGTCTATGTATTGAAAGTATAAAATGAAATGTATAGACAACAAAACTGGGAAAATATTTGATGATTTCTGAATTTAGAGTATCCGTTTATTATTAAAGAGGTTTGTTTTTATTAAAAACGTTGGTGGTATAACAGAAAATAGCTTAATTCAGAAACGATTTAAGTTGAAAATTGAATCGATATTTTACTTTCATAATGAATTTTATGTGCTTGGCTTTAGGCTAAGTGATCCAGCACTACGTCTTTACTTTTGGCATATTATATCAACACTCACTACACTTATAAGGTTTCACGGCCCCCTTGCATCCCCGTCACTAAAATCGTAATAGACAGACAGTAATCGAATTATTCGATCTGGATAAATGCATTTTGGCTTTTATGACTCCTCCTATTTCGAGAAATCAAGCGTGGTGTGACGTAAAACACATTGGCTTTTATATAGGTT
>NW_013672475.1:40234-41971 GCF_000517525.1 Limulus polyphemus
CAACACAAAACCCTCGAGTCAGTTGTATAAAACTGAAAACCTAGCTTTCAGAAGTTAGATCATAGTTAGGGCCTAGATCCAGAGAATCTACTTAATCCATGTTGTTGTTTTTTTTTTTTTTTTATCTAGCTGATACAGCTGCAAACTGATCAACGTACGCATAACACAAGCAATCGTGCACTCACACGTGATATGAGGGTGGGTTGTTACTTGGCAACTCGCAGATCGTGCTCGTAATAATCGAATATGGTGTACTTTTAGCTTGTTAGTAGTGTTGAAAAATAGTTATTGTTATTACTTGTTATTGCCAATGTTGTAAGTAAAACTAGAAACACCTTTAGCCAAGATAGCGTTATTCAATCATGTGCATTTAGATTTGCATAAGGTGAAGACAGGAGAGAGCTATGCCTTTTCAACAACGTTAGTCAGTCAGTCAGATTGACAAACTTGTGATTTTGTGAATTTTTGGTTTTTACTCTACCGACTTCACCAAGTGCTTCGGTAGCTTGTCACTCTGCAGTTGGTTTTGGCTACTCAGCAGTGTGTGTAAAGTTCTTTCAAAGTTTTGTACATATGCTGTTTGGATTGTGTTTGAGATTTTAATTTCTATTGCACATATTGCACATCTAACCCATTCCTATTATAAATACTATCGTACTTATGATAGGTGAAACAAGGCGTAACTTGAAGATCAGGTTAAAAAAACATCAAAAACCCCTTCCCAAGTTCATGAGCATGTGAAACGACGTTTTTCTGAACAGAATGTCACAGTAGTAAAACATGAACCTAACATTAACAGAAGAAAAATTAGAGAAGCTATATTAATATAATTTGTTTTTGTTTGTTTTTTAATTATGCACAAAGCTACACAAGGGCTATCTGTGCTCTGCCTACCACGGGTATCGAAACCCGGTTTCTAGCGTTGATTAATATAATCAAACACTCCCACAATAAACAAATATCCAGGCACATCTCTATACGTCTTTATTCGTTTTTTTCCCACATTCCTAATCTCATGCAAATATTTTGAATAACTTATTCCATAGTTTTTATAATCATTCATGTTTGGTTGTTTTTCTGTTTAGCCATAAATAAATAATCTGGAAATTCACGCGGATTTATATGTACATGCATAAGTAACTACAATCAATTCTAGAATTTAAATACATCGTTAGATTGATGAAAGTTTTTTTTTTAATACTAAGACGTTCATTACCGTTAAAATTTGTGGACTTCAGAATGATCGCAACACTGATCGAAACGTCGTACCTGTTCTAAAAACAAATCTTGCTTACTGTAAAAGCGGTAACTTGTCATCAAGTAAACTAAACTATTGTTTAATATCTGAAATATTTACAGATAAAATATCAGTTGATGGACAAACCAAACTATTGGATTACCATACCTGAAACATTTACAGATAGAACATGAGATGAAGTACAAACCATGCTATTAGATTACTAGCGTCTGAAACGTTTCCAGATAGAACATGATATGTAGGATAAACAAAACTGTTGGATTACAAGCACTAGAACGTTTTCAGTTAGAACATGATATGTAGGATAAACAAAACTGTTGGATTACAAGCACTAGAACGTTTTCAGTTATAACATGAGATGTAGGATAAACAAAACTATTGGATTTCCAGCTTCAGAAACATTCATAGATAGAACGCTAGCTGAAGGACAAACCAAATTATTGGATTACCAGCACATGAAACATTTCGAGAAAGAACAC
>NW_013672475.1:42779-48562 GCF_000517525.1 Limulus polyphemus
TGTCTGGTTGCAGTGTGGTCAGTGATAAGCGAAGATCACCTATCTTCACAACATCAAGGCGGTTTCGTATTTTTCATAGTAAATAAGTCACCCGTCTAAAACCAGATTCAACCAGATAAGATGTGGGAAAAGCGATAAATACAACTTTGCCTTCTCCCAGAGCAGTGGAACGTATTAGATATTTCATTACTTATCCAGAAATAATGTTTGTCACGTATGAAGCTAGCTTGGGCTGTTGAAATATTTTATTCGAGCAGTGACGTTTCGGTGGCCCATCAGAATTTACTGTGGCCCCCTAATTTTCCATCATTCATGTGTGGCCCTTAGAAACATGGCGTGTCCCTCTGGGGGGGCCATATGGCCCACGTTGAGAACCACTGGTCTAAAGGACATATCAAACTACGACCTGTGATGGATTATCAAAACCTAAAACAAATATAGTTTTTTTGTTTTAACCAAAAGCTACAAAAATGGTCCTGAGTTGGAATCTCTGCCGAAATTGAATCTCTAATTCTGTCATTTTCAGTTCTCAAATTTACCGCTGAAAAACTAAGGGATGGGGGGGGGGAGATAACGTAAGTACAACACAAACAAAATGACTTGGTGAGATGTTAAATAACTCAAAGTTTTTGGTTATTTTATTTTTCTTCTCGATTTCTTGAGACAGCAGAACACTTTTGCCAGCTAACGATCTCAACCCACTTATCGTGTCCTAGGGATGGCGAGTTACTTTTCATAAACTAAAGATCTCGACTCTTTTTCTTCTCGTTTCGAAAGAATGATCAGTCGCTTTTCTTGAGCTAATGATCTCGATTCTTTTCTCAAGTTTTAGGGATAGTGAATCACTTTTCCTGAACAAACTATCTCTATTATTTTCTTGTATTCCAGAGATGGCTGTTACTTTTCTTGAGCTAATGATCTAAGCTTCTTCTGCTTTTGTTCTGGAAACTTCAACTCTTATCTTCCATTCTGCAAAATAATCGAGTAATTCTAAATTATTTGAGATATATTTATAAAATAATTCATGTTTGTTATATACAACACTTCTTGAGAGGGTTGGTAAAGGTGATATATTTATAAAATAATTCATGTTTGTTATATACAACACTTCTTGAGAGGGTTGGTAAAGGTGATATATTTATAAAATAATTCATGTTTGTTATATACAACACTTCTTGAGAGGGTTGGTAAAGGTGATATATTTATAAAATAATTCATGTTTGTTATATACAACACTTCTTGAGAGGGTTGGTAAAGGTGATATATTTCGTATATTAAAATATAAGTGAGTCTATAGAAATTGTTAAAAATAAAATTATGGTTTTGAATAGAGATTTAGGTCCAGGTGCCACGGAAGTGAATTTCTGGAGTTCTATTCTGTAAATGGCACCACTGTACAAAATGCTAAATGTATACGTACATTTAATGTAGTACGTAAACGAACCTTATGTCCGTCCTTGTCTCCGGAAGAAGATGAATCATATTGTCTACCGAAATATGTAAAGCGTATTTTTCCTTTAACATTATGCAAATAATGTTATTGTGAAGATAACAAGTGTTATCAGTCTAATGTATTCAAGGAAAACACCTTGTATTTTGTATCTTCCTATGGCTACTTGACCTCTCGACAGACTGACCAGAGCAGAAGAACAAGTATTTTGTATCCTCTTGTGGCTACTTGGCCTCTCGATAGACTAGCCAGGGCAGAATAATATCGTGTTTTGTGTATTGCCCTGGCTACATGGTCTCTCAGTTGTTGGTTACAGCAGAGAAATATAATATATCTCGTATATTGATGTGGGTACGTGGCCTCTCAACAGGCTGACGAGAGTATAGAACATCACAATAGAAGAAGTAAATGGTTTCATGTCTTTTTCCATCTATGGAACTTTAAACAGCTGACACTTAACGGGTTTATTTTTAAACCTAGAAAAACATTATACGTTTAATAATATCACGTCCTCTGCCGTCGAATAATAATAATAACAATAACATTTAATTATCGTTAAGTCGTTGCAATTGGTGTTCAAAGTCTACAGAATTAAATAGAGCAGAGCATCTCCTGTTCACAACATCCTGCTATACATAAATACTTCACTGAAGTATTCTAAGTAAATGTTCTGCGTAAATTTTATCAAAAAAATGAACACAAAAGTTCAATTGCGTTAAAATCGTCCAGATTGTTTTATTTTATATGGGTCTATATTTTATAATTCATTCATAATATAAAGGCCTAAGTAGCTAACACAAAGAACGTTAGATAAAACACTAGCAAAACAAAATTTGTTTCATCTATTTCTTAAATGATCAAAATAATTATGTAAGTAACAATAGATTTATATTACAGAAATGATCTTTTAACTATCAAATAAATTAATCTTGTATTTGATAAATAACTGTTAATTTTCCTATTCAATTATATTACAACACAGAAACCACATGTTATCATATTACAACACAGAAACCACATGTTATCATATTACAACACAGAAACCACATGTTATCATATTACAACACAGAAACCATATGTTATCATATTACAACACAGAAACCACGTGTTATCATATTACAACACAGAAACCACATGTTATCATATTACGACACAGGAACCACATATTATCATATTACAACACAGAAACCACATATTATCATATTACAACACAGAAACCATATGTTATCATATTACAACACAGAAACCACATTTTATCATTTTTCATAAACTGATGTCAAGTCCAAGAAAACCATATGTTTACTCTATTTATAAATTGATGTTACAGCCCAGAAACGACATGTTAACTTTTTATAAACTGGTGTTATAATCCAGTAGCCATTTGTTAACCTTTCTATAAACTTATGCTACAATCCAATAACAACGTGTTCTTTCTATAAACAGATTTTATAATCCAGTAACCAACTGTTAGCTTTTTTATAAAACAATCTTTCATGTTTTTAAAATCTTTGCTGAATAAAGAAAAAAGAACAATAAAATTAGGGAAAACACTCATAATGTAATAACCATATAGTTGAAATATCATAATAGTTTCTCATGCCCACAGTATGATCACTTAAAAATAGACCCGTGTAAGTGTTTTAACATAGTTAGGATTATTGGCTTCAGCTGTAATGTCACGAATGTTTTCTTAAATTAAAGAAAGAGCTGTCACTTGAGGATAAAACAATAGGTAACAGAATAATAAAATAAAACTCGTATCAAAATAATGTTATTCCACACATTCCTGTAATCCTACTATGGTACTTTAAAAGTATCTGTATTTTGGATTTCTCTGTTGTAAAAAATTGAGACGGATTTCGCACGTTCTTAATGTTATCATTGGATACTTACCCTAAACATTAAGTCGGAACTGGTCTGATGGCTAGTGTGAAGAGGTTGAGGATCAAAAGATCTAAGGGTCGCGCCGGCATGCCATTGAACACGCTTTACACAGGTTGTAGGGAGCTTTAGCATGTTAACTGTGACACTGAATCCCACTACTGGGTTAAGAATAGTCGTGTAGACAACGGATGCTGCTTACTAGTTAATTCTTAATGGGATATACTATATTAGCCAGTAGGAGGGAGTCGTGTAGACAACAGATGTTGCTGATTGGTTGCCCTCCCAATGCCATATAAGGTACCGTTCAAGTTACTTCATTTTCTTTTTGTCCGATGAGGTTTTCATATATTTTTGTTAGAATGAGAATATTAATTAGATTATATTTTGACTAGTAGAGATTATTAGCACATCTGACATTTTCTTGACGTTTTCGAAAGTATTTATTTTAATTATAAAGTGTGATAGTGATTGAAAAGTTAATAAATTGTTAAACCACAAGTCCAATATAGAAATGAGAATAATAAAGAAAGGATATTAACTTAGTTTTCCTGACCACCCTTGTTTATATCGATTTGGAGATCGCCACTTAGATAAATTATGTTATTAGACCTACTAAGAGGCCAGAACATTGGGCTACAGGAGTTACAATTTATTTGTTTTTCTATTTAATAAAACATTTTAGCCATACAGATTTACTTAGGAATTTACTGAGTTAACCCTGTCGTTAAATTAACGATAAAATTAAAGTAAACATAAGACTTCCAGACAATAGTAGTGTAAAGGATCTATTCTAAAAAAAAAGCTTACGTGAGTTATTGTGTTTATCAGCACTTGCAGTTCAAAGTGGGGAAACAAATGTTGGCTTAGCTATTACATTGATTAGAGAATCTACACTGTTGTGTAGCTTACCAAAGTACAGCTAAATGCCTCCACACGCGCGTTTGTATGATTGTCCTAAATCGAATTCATTTGTCAAAGTTCAACACGTTTTCTGTTGTTTTTTTCAGTGGCAGGCTGACAAGTAACTCCGTGTTGTTTTCTCTAGCTTAAATCATTAACTTTTGATTTGAATTGAAAATATTAAATCATTTGTGTTGCTTGAACGTCATTATTTTTTATTGTCCTAAAATAAAAATATAATGACGTTCAAGGGAATATATATTTGTGAGCTTCATAATGCACAATGATTTTTATGGAAACAGGAAGATGAGGAAGGATTAGTAAACATTCACAGACAATACATCTCACCTTGACAGTCTACATTCACAGACAAGACAAGCTATAGGAGTTCACACCGTGATGTACACAACAGAGACAATACACAAGAATTCACAGCGTGATATACACATAGAGAGACAAAACACAAGAGTTCAAACCGAGATGTACACAATACAGACAATTTACAAGAGTTCACACCGTGATGTACACAATACAGACAATATACAAGAGTTCATACCGTGATGTACACAATAGAGACAATATAAAAGAGTTCACAATGGGATCAAGATACACAGTACTGTGTCGCGGCCAAAACAAGTGTGTTATTAACAGGAGTGATAGTTTAGCAATTTTATACTATCTGTAACTCGGACGGTGGTAGTCCAAGCTATCACATATTTTCAGTGGAAGAGCGCTAGTGGACTTTGACTTCATATATCAAAATTCAAGGCAATCCATTAAGGAACAAACGAGATATAAAATTTTGATTGAATTTCTTCTTCTTTTTTCTTCTTCGCACCGAAAACATTTTCCGTCATACATTCAGCAACAACTAATACTTTGCAAGTGGCGTCCATTTTAATGCAATTGCGTTAGTATTTTAATTTCAAGCCAGCACTCGCATGAAGCTCACTTCCGGTCACTTTGTTATAAATAACACTCGGTTAATACCGGGTTATTATCACTTCGGTCACATATAGCCTGATGATAACTTAAATCTAGCCCTTTAGTCAGTATAACACTCAGATAATGTTGCGTTTTTCGGTCACGTAAATTATACTTCACTGAACGATAGCAAAATTCGAGCCATGTAGGTTATAAATAACATCAAACAATACATATGATGGTTTCGGACACAATTCTTAGTACCATCTATATATTTAATGCAGGAACTGGAGAATAAACAGTTTAATCAGAGAGGATGCAACTCGGCCGCAACACCTACCGCCACAAGGGTCATGTTTGGCTGTTTGAACAGAATTACGGAATTGACTGTCACTTTCATAAGGCGCACGTAGCTGAAAGTGCGAGAGAGTTCTGCATGCATCACTTCTCGATGTTTGGGGTTGGGGTTCAGGTGTTAGCATTTCCACTTGTTCTCTCAATACTGACATAGACTGCTTCAAGCTTGTCACATCAGACTTACTAGCTTCCATAGTAATGTTACGACAGCGAAGGTCACGTGACGCTAGTAACACGTCATGAGCTTCTAAAAAATTCATACTCCTTC
>NW_013672475.1:48599-49247 GCF_000517525.1 Limulus polyphemus
ACAATGGAATTAAATTGCAGACAGAGATAGAGATGGACACTTGAGTCGAGCGCGTGAATTATAGCGTTTGTTTAAGTTATAGATTGACTATGGAAATTAAGTGTATTGCAAAGCTGTATTGAGAAAGAATAAACTAGTTTTATTTAAGAAAGGACTTGTATCGCTAAAGTTTCTTCGGAAAGCATTTTTTACGGAAAATTAACAAACGCCTAGAGATGTAACAAATTGGTGTCAGAGAGTGGGACAAAAAAGAAGAAGATGGAAACGAAAAGCAGCAAATCAAATTACAGCTTAGCAGATTTGATGGCAGCAATACAAGAACAGCAAAAGAAACAAAAAAACGAGAAAATAAACAAGAAGAGAGACTACAGCAGTAGTTGGAGGAGAAAAAAAAAGAAACAAGAAGAGAGACAACAGCAGTTGCAAGAAAACCTGCCACAGTGGCAGCTCGAACAGCAAAAGAAACAAGATTACAGCAGTGGCAACTGGAACAAGAAAGGAAACAGGAAGAAAGTCTCCAACAGTTGCAGGAAATTCAGCAGCAACTACAGGAAAGTCAACAACAGTGGCAAGAAGTACAAATGGAAAACATGATTTATTGTCTTTTACACAAGGAGGATACATTAACCATCGACTTAATCAGCCCCA
>NW_013672476.1:0-2625 GCF_000517525.1 Limulus polyphemus
GTACATTTGCTGTTATATTAAAGTTTTTCTTCATTACCCATTCAAGCCGTCTCTAGCCATTATTTCTCACCGTATGTTCTCGCGTTTGGGTAAGATACACTTGTTTATGGACCCTTGGAGAAGAAGAACTCAAAAACGTTCATGCTTACCTGAGCAGCCAGCATGTCAACATAAAGCTTTCCATATAACACTCCTCAATTCCTCGATGTCCTGGTTCACAAGAATACTAGTATAGAAATGCTGACCACTACCGTTCATGAGAAAGAGACTTAAACAAAAAATACCTAAACGTTCGTTCATGTTGTAGAAATTCTGTCAAAACTAAGCTTTTTTCAAACTAGAGCTACGAATATATGTTCCTTTTTTCAGCGTTGTTGTTTGGGGGTGGGGGGGGGGGTAGGCCGTTATTCTCGAAAATATAATCAAGCTGTTTCAGTTCTTCATTCAAACAAAATTAAAACCCGAAAAATAATACACCGAATGCTGTAGGATCAACCTGTCTCAACCACTAATGAACTACAATTTGACAATCATACCGGAAGAAAGGAAAACATACAAACAGTTTTTTTCCCTTATATGCCAAGACTCGGGGGAAAACTTCGAAGAATGATAAATAAACCTGACATAGAGTAGTCTTTATAAGTCCTCCTACACTACGTGACATGGTTTGTAACGCGCAGAGTGAGTATAATAAATAATACATTGGAGAGATACTACGCCCGTTACAGGTAATATTCAAACAACATCAAAGAAATAAACTAAAAACTGTGCTACAAGCACATTGGCAAAAGTCTTTCAGGTTCATGAAAACGGCCACATAATGGACTTAAAAATGCAAAAATAATAGACAGAGAATGAAACATCAAACAGAGAAAAACACAGTGGACTACCAGTAAACATTAACCGAAACGGCCAACAACTACTCGGAACTGTACGGGCACCACTTATCAAAAATATCAAATACATAATTTGTCGTGGTATCGACGTAAAATTATACCTTTAAAAAAGTCCAACTTCTGTTGTGCTTTACTCATACCAATAATTCTATAGTGTCATAATTTGAATTTTTAAGCATGATAATTTCCTATGTAATACCTATGGTTGTACATTTTTATTTTCTTTTGCTTATTTCCCCAAAAGCGGGCTGAAAACCAACCAGAGGGATCACCAGTTTTAACCACTTACACCATTATACAGTAGTGTGTTTGTTGCCTGACAGTCAGTCAGTATACACTAAAATGACTTCAAATAAGGGACGTTTAATATTGAAATTTGTACTATTGTGACGTCAGTAAAACTTGCACATGTCATGAATCACGAAAAGAATTATGTACTTTGTAGACTACAACACAGCATGACATATGAACCACTAAAAGCAAGAAGTACATCTAGTTAAAATTCAAGTAATTGTTCGATTTTCAGTATTTTTAAACAGTAGAGTGTGTAAGATACTTATATTGTTATATGGCTAGAAAGACAGAGTTTTGGTTTATATGTAAAAGTCTGTTAATTCTCCACTTGTCATAATTCGTTTTCAGTATTTTTTATATTGTTTAACCCTTTCGATACGGGTTCGGCCCATCGGATTGACCTCGTAACCATTGTGTGCTTGTTATAGTTTTCATGCTATAACTTTTAAATTGGTAAGCGTATGTTAACGAAATTTGGCAGATTATCAGTTAACATTACAATGCTTTTATACACAAATATTAATTGTTTGTTTTTTTAAGCAAAATTTCTCATACCTTTTTTTTTTCTTTTCACTTGTTACCTAACCAACATGCAAAATAATTTTCATTTTAAGATTAAAAATATTTTTATGCATCAGAACATTTTCAAATTTCACATGAGAAATCTTTATCATGTCCAGATAGTTATTAAACGTTTCTTAAGGTAAAACTTTATATTTTTTTCTAATATTTTCACTAATGAATCTCTACGGGTTCGATAGATTTGAACAATCTCGTTACCAACATAAAAATTAGGAAATATTTATACATTATACTTCTTTCATCCTAGAATGACTACAAATTATAACACAAAAACATAAATGTTTAGTAGACAAATAGCTTAAATCTCATAACATTATACATTTATATGAATTTATTATTTTCAATTATATTGACCTTTTAGCCGTGCCTGGCTAACATTACAGAAGTTGTAATGACGCGGCGCACGTGCACTCATGTTACCATATCCAATAATACAAAACTGATCTTTAGTTTTAACAAAGTGACTCTGTCTTGGCTGTGTTTTAGTAGACTAGTATTTAGTAAATACACTAACATTTCAATTATTATACATTATATATGGATATCGATTATTATTATTTAGAAATAAGTTATTAAACATGTCTTTCTTAAAACACAGAAGCAAACAGTTAGCTATCTCTTCTAGTTACGATCTTTGTACTCTTGTTTGTTTGTTTGAAATTATGCACAAAGCTACACAATGGGCTATCTGTGCTCTGCCCACCACGGGTATCGAAACCCGGTTTCTAGCGTTGTAGGTCCGCTTATCTGAAAAATAAGTTATCTCAAGCACAGTTGAAAACTCACAGGTAGGCCAATTTAGAATAAACTCTGTAAACCAAAATGAAATTATTTGATTTCATTATTATATTTT
>NW_013672476.1:3425-42016 GCF_000517525.1 Limulus polyphemus
TAGGTCCGCAGACATACCGCTATGCCACTGGGTGGCTCTTTGTACTCAGTTGATGCTTGACGTAGGTTGCTAAGCCTTTTAAAATTTCGCACGTGGAGGATATGAAACGAAATAAATTTTTTTAGGTTTTATGTGTACGGATGAATAACCAAAAAATCATAAATTACTCTGTCGATATAATAGGATTCCACTATTATTTATCAAACTTAGTAACTAAGCTGTATTTCAGCCAGGTAGTTAGGATGCTCGACTCCCAATCTGAGGGTCGCGGGTTCGAATTCCCGTCCCACCAAACATGCTCCCCTTTCAGCCGTGAGGGCATTAGAATATGACGGTCAATCCTTCTATTTGTTGGTAAAAGAGTATCCATAGAGTAGGTAATGGGTGGTGATGGCAAGCTTCTTAACCTCTAGTATTACAATGTTAAATTAGGAATGGTAAGTGCAGATAGCTCTCGTATAGCTTTGCGCGAAATTCCAAACAAAGTTGTATGGCACAGATAGCCCATTATGTAGTTTGTGCTTAACTGCAAATAATAAACAAATAAGAATATATATATAAAGAGAGAGAGCAAGAGAGAGTACTGTATAACAATGTTTTTTATAGCTTACTTACTTAGTTGATTTTGATTTTTTACCATCTAGTTATACATTATATACATCTTAAGTGTATATAGTGGTAAAATTTGCTCTTTCATCACTTAGAAAACTAAGAGAAAGAATATTTTACAAGATATTGTTACTATCAATCTTGTCAATCAGAATGGGACACTTTACTGAAAGGCTTCCTAGTGGCACAGCGGTATGTATTCGATTTACAACTCTAGAAACCTGGTTTCGATACGCATGGTTGGCAGAGCACTGATAGCCCATTGTGTAGCTTTGTGCTTAACTTCAAACAAACTTTTCTGAAAGATAAGTTATCTCAAGCACAGTTGAAAACTCACAGGTAGGCCAATTTAGAATAAACTCTGTAAACCAAAATGAAATTATTTGATTTCATTATTATACTTTGTGATCCAGCCATAGCTTTTGAAATATTTTAAAGAAAAATCAGCAATTTTCTTTTGGGTTGTAGTGGTTTGACATTACAATGACAAATGCAACAGATCATGGACCACTAATAATAACTAGATCAAAAATGTATAACATCCTCTAACATTAAATTAGCCTCATATGACTTTGCTTTAAAAAAATTAATGAAACATAGTCTTTCTAAGTTGTTGTGATATACAGGCACGTCACATTTTTTCTACTTGTTTTAATGATATAGAGATTTTCAAAAAATAAATGCATCAGCCGGACAATGCTATGACGGAACAAAGATCACGAGGTGACGTTGTCGACTGAAAAAATAAAGCGAGTTTAAATGCTGAATTTAGACACACTTTCTTTGACCAGTTTCTATCAGGATATTAGCAAGTAAATAATTCTTTCAAGAACAATGTGTTTTAGTTTTTTAGTGATCAAACTTATATGAGAGGAAACTGTGAAGCTAAATACAGCCTAGTAGAAAGGGATGCCATTTCGTCAACAGAAGTACGCACACCATGTTTTATGTTTATTTGTTATAAAAAAATATTTTGTCCATTTATTCACATTTATCCACACTCTTTTTATTAACTTTAAGAAACGCAGTAAAGTTATCTATCACAGAACACTCCTCTTATTTTTTGATTGAATCTGCTGTTATTTGCGGGTTTGTCTTTCTGATACGTGTCGGGGAAATCGGTCACCTGAAAATACCACATTGTTATTTGTTCATGACTTTAAATATTTAGTAATGCACTCATACGAAAACAACTTCAACACAAATAAAAGCAGAAAAATTAATGTTTAATGTTATATCACTCAGAGATATTACGGAGTGAAAGTTTATGAATGGAAGGTAAAAAGAATAACCCATTTCCAGATTCAATAACGCCATCCAGATCGTTGGCACAGCTTAGAATCTTTTATTTATTTTGTCTCTGTCTCTTTCACGGAATGTGCTCGATAGAGGGCTCTCCAACATCTTTGTTGATAGCGGAAGCTAGAGGTTTTACTTTTACATGAATATGGCGTCAAGGTAGATTTGTCCAATCGTAAGACAAAATTGGTAAGCGATTCGTCTGTGTTCATAACATCAAGATCTTCTTGCTAATGTTTTTTTCATGTGTTACCCAGTTGTACGACTAAACAGGTGAATACATATTTGTTGTTCTTGATGTTGGTTATAGTTTTTTATTAAATGTTTAATAAAATTAAGCCAGTAGGTAGACTAAGTAAAGTTATCGTTATTAATATAATAATATTGTAAAATAATTACACACTCACGAGTCACAGTACTACAGTAGTAGCAGTGGTACTAGTTAAACATTAGTAATACTAGTACTAATACTTTACTGTTTTGCATCTTACTCGTTGGACAAAGATGAAGCTTTTGAAGACCAGAACTTGGATATACGAAGTGACAGAGATGTCGTTGGGAACCGGTATCAAAGAGATATCAGTATCACTTTATTTTAACTGCAACTTACAATTAGGACCTGTACGAGTACTAGTCCTAATTACCATTCAATTCATTTGTAATTGAATAATGTTAATTAGTAGTCAATCTATTTCAAAT
Source organism: Limulus polyphemus (assembly GCF_000517525.1). Classification (NCBI taxonomy): domain Eukaryota; kingdom Metazoa; phylum Arthropoda; class Merostomata; order Xiphosura; family Limulidae; genus Limulus; species Limulus polyphemus. Next base: position 6,033 of record NW_013672476.1, read on the forward strand.
AAACCCGTTTTAGAAAACTAAGATTAAATATTTTAAAATTACAGAAACTATATATATATATATATATATATATACCCAAATGTATGTGTATGTGTGTATATATTAAGCATAACACAAAACGAAATAAAGCGTATAGCATCTTCAACCAATAAGACAAAAGATACAAAGTTGCATAAGGCCGTTTTGAATGTAGAACTGTCACAACAACAAAGGTGAACATTATTATTTATCAAATTCCAAGCTTTCTAGCACTCAACATAAAAGTCAACCCAGCATTAATAAATATAACAAGATAAAAAATTATGAACTAAGTTGCTTTTCAATTCACTACAGTCCATTTGTAGCTACCATTGATTTTTATTATGCATTACACTTTCATGTAATTTATTTAAAACTGCTGCCATGGTCAGTTAGTAACAGTTAAGGCTTGGTGTACGTAACAGATAAAAAAAAAGCACTGTAACTTAGTTCTTTTCTCTTTGCTCTAATTTTTCAACAAGAATGATTTATATCTTAAACACTGAAATGTCTTTGACATTGTTTACTTGTTTCTGTTTGATGCCTACTGTTGTAGATCATTTGTTTTTGCATTCTTGTACTTTCTGCTTACTTCTCAGAAGGTCCAATAGTGATTTGATATGCTTTCATATTTTTGTTGTGTGTTTGCATCTTCAGCAAAAAAAATAGTGATATAGTGGACCCTCCCCAATATAAATCAGAGATGTCAACTTCTAAGCTTACTGGTATGAATAACAGGGATGAAGTGTTTTTTGTTTGAGTGATACCTTCTACACTGAGTGTGGTTTTTGTTGTTGTTTGATATTATATTTGAAATCCGAAGAAAATGACAAAAAATGGCAATCTCTTTGTTGTTAAATCCTTTCATTACAGTGTATTCCTTTCCTTTTTTGAGTTAGGCAAGATGTGTAATGTAGGTAATTTGATGAATGGTACAGTTTAAAAATTATTTCATTACTTCAAATAGATCTACTGCTATAGTTAACAAATCTGAATATCATATCTACAGATAGAAGTAACTTTATTGAATTACCTTTCAGAGTTGAAAGATCTTATATGAATTATATTTAGACTGTCAAAAAAATAAAATAGTTTTGAAGAAAATAATTTGAATTTGGCTGCACAAATAACCAGATTTCGACAGAAGGTAATTTTCTTCAAATTGGCTCTTTATTTTAATTAATATAATTCAGAAGTCATAACCTATCAAGTCACTTAATTTTGCATGAGCGAGTGCATAATGACTGGGCTGGGGATGTATGGGGTAGCTTGTGCAAAATGATACAGTATGATTCATCTTAGAGGCTCACTTCCTAATGTTACTTAAGTTGTCTCGCATATTAGAATGAAAAGCGAAAATCCATATTGAATCAAACCTGAATAATCACAGAATGAATGTATGTTAATTTCAAATGCATATAAAGTTACAAATGTGTTATAAAACAGAAAGCTGATTCTTAGAAACAAAAAAAAACTTGAAATTTCTCAAGAAAATATTATTTTCTGGTACACATACATGTAGCCCTCTTTTCTTATTTTTTAATTGTTCCATATGTACTAATTAACTATTTTACCTAAAATGTATCACTCTTATTAAAGTACCTCTTTAATTATGATCAACAACAGCAGTCATCCTACCTAATCCAACCTTAATGCTGGGATATTCTCTATTTCAAAGCTCTTTACAGAATTAAATATATTAAATAAACCTGTTATTCAAAACTGCTATTACTAAAGGGAGGGAAATGCAAATCTCTAAAAGGTGTTGCAATTTTCCCTGTGTAACATAATTCTTCAGTATTAGAATGATAGTCTTTTTCCTTTGTAAATTTGAGTGTTAGGTCTACTGCCAATCAAATAAATGTTTCGGGGTTTAGAACAGAAGTACACAACATATGGCCCGTGGGCCAAAATTGGTCTGCCAGCTCATTTTGTACAGCCCATAACAAAATTGTAGTGTGGGAAGTTTTTTTTTAATGTGATGGAAATATTTATGTTTGTTATTAAATTTAAGAGTTTCTGCATCACAATTGAATAGAAATTTTATTGAATAGTCTTTAGAATTAATAGAAAATGCAAATGGCTCAAAACTTTTCAGAGGAAGAAATATTATGGAAGTCTCAATCACATTCAAAATTGCCCATCGACAAGAAATTGAGTAGTGCACCCCTGCTCTAGAAACTACCAAAGCATCTGTCTCAGTTGCCTCATAGCTGGTTATAACAATGCAAGGAGAGCATCAGAACACTGGTGAAAAAACAGAACCTCTATAAATATTTCCATTTATATTTGAGGGAAAATATCCATAATTGTAGGATAGCAGTACGAACTGTGACTTGTGAAATATAATCTTTGAAATGAATAATATTGTAAACTAAGTGAAATGATCAAAACCAGAAGGCAGTAGATTAACTAGGTTTATTATGCAAATAGGATAAATAAAGAAGAGGATCGACAATGTAAGATGTTATTAGCAAAGATTAATATATTGTAAAGTTTCTTCTATTTATCTTCCACAGCACTTTTTAAATTTGACTCTTTTGAGCTATAAATATGCATTCCTGTAGGGTTGTAGTATTTAGTATGCATAGTAGAGCTGAATGATTAGTGTAATTTGATAATTAATTGTCAGGCTCATTAATTGATTACCTTCAACTGATCATTTTACACAGGACTTAAGTAGTTGGAATGATCAAAAATACTAATAATCGAAAACATTAATTTCAATTAATTGATTATTTTTGTTTGTCACAACATTAATTGATTAAGCTGAAGAATCTTGAATTAAATAATAACAATAATGAGAGATCATAATGGTAATATTTTAATTACTTCAATGGTTGTAATAATTGAAAACTAACAATCAGTTGTACTAATTTCAGTTGGTTGATTATTTTTGTGATAATAATCAATATGATTTTAATTTTGATTAATTAGTTATTTTACATGACACTAATGGATGTAATCTGTACTCATAGATAATCATTTGTATTAATGAATGGGGTAAATCACCCAGCTTTAAAATCAATGACATATTTGAAAGTTGATGTAGCAGTATATTATTAATCCAGGTAATATTTTTCTTTTGGATTCTTTGGCATCATTTATTAGACTGGTGAATGCAGTTTGTTTTTGTATTACTCAGTTAAGACCAGAAGTTATTCACCCTGCTCTATTATATATATCATGATCGTTATATGTTTGTATAACTGACTTTAGTGAATAGTTGTGAAAAGGTTTATTAATGTAATTCTTAATATTTATTTGTACAAAAAGTGTACTGGGATATTGGCTAACGAAACGAAAGTTAAGTGATTTGTAGCAGTTTTGTTTTTGTAAAAAACATAATTTATATAGTTTTATTTTCATTTATAAAACTATTTTTTTGAGTTCAGGGATCAAAAATATGGCCAAATATCAAATTGCTGGTTAGTGTTGCAGTTTTGCTAGTAAAACTTAGAAGACACTAGAAAAATTTGATAATACACATGTCAAATGAAAGATTTATAGATTCTAACTGTTTAAGTATCAATACATCCTTGTCAGTTATTTATATTGGAAAATTCTGAATGCAGAAAATTCCTATATTTATGATTAACAAGAATATTTCACTTGCTTCTTTTGTAATCCCTGTTTAAGCTACATGAAACCCAGGCTAATTAGCAGAAAATAATGATAGTAAGACTGCAATTTTATCTAATTTGATTTGTTTCCAAGGTAATTAGCACATGGATTTACACCATCTGGCTTCTGTAGTGCAGTTTTACCAGTAGGGTGGTTAGAAATACTATGCCCAAGTGGCTGCTTGTTAAAGATAATAATGATATAGACATCAAATAAGCTGCACATGTGTTTTCCACATTACTTTTAATTTGTCCATGATTAGCACAAATGTTAGGCCTACTCACTTCTAATGCTTTGCCAGCTTTTGGTGTTTAAACATTGAATAAGAAATTATTGTTTTAGTATAGGGCGGCCATCAGCAGTGGGATATTGTAGACTTTGTTGATCTAGGTGCATGTGGTCCAAATACACCAGTTTGTGTCCAAATCAAGTGTCTCTTAACTTTTGTAAAATATTTAAAATAAAAACACTTGCATATGTTCTAAAGGAGTTGATATTTTATGCAGAAAATTTATACATTTAAATAGGACATTATATATATTTACTAACATTTAATGTATGAAATAATCAATTATGTTAATTTTAGATAATAATGGTGTTATCTAATAGCAGTCTCAAATTTGTTAATGGAAAAAAAAGAATACCTGCAGCCATTTGCTAGTGTCTTCAGAAGTTAAGATCAAGTTCTGCATTAGCATCATAATGAACAAACCAGTAATTACCATACATGTTTAAGAATATTAAGTTAAAAATATTGTATGAGAGTTTAAACAAAATACCACAAAATAAGTTTATTGTATTGAAAAACATCTTGTCTAATTTTTCAAGAGGGTTTTCTTGCTGAGAATAATTGTTTTCCAAAATGTCAAAATAATAAAAACCATACAAGAAAGTTTAGAGACCTTGTTATTTTACTGTAATAGTGTTTCATCGAACATCAGTTGTGATACATTTTGGAACTTGGCCCAGGATTTTTAACACAAGTTTCAGGTCACTTCATTTCAGAAAGATGTTTCCTTATGTCTACAACCCATCTGCTTTCAAAATAAATTTAAACAGGAGTGTTAATAATAGCCTAGTTGTTATTTGCATGCAACTAAATAAAGGTTTCACATTTTTTATTTCCTTAGCCCTTGGTTCCTCCATCTCTAAGCAAAGGGCTAGAGTTCTATGAAGCATTTATTTACCTTTTTTTTTCTCTTTAGTTTGTGGGACTTAAGTAGATTGACTCATAAGCTTTCATATTTCAGTACTGCACCTTAAGAAGTTGTCATACTAGTTTAAGCACAAAAAGTATGCTTTTCCTCCAATGCAATCAAGCCACAAACTTTACACAAATGCCCTTCTGTATAAAGTTTTTTATATTTTTAACCACTGTGTATAATTTTGTTTTTCCTGTAGCTTCACACTTAACAGTAACTATTAAATTTCAATTGTTATAGTTTAATTTCCATTTTACTCTTCTCTTTTTTTTTCTTTTGATACATTGGTATTCAAATTCCAATTTTTTATTTTTTTTGGATAATGTACATATAATAATCGTAAATCATTGCAAAGAAGAAACTCCAAACCATGATAGCTAAGAATAAGCTCTTCAAGTCATAGCAGTTCTTATCAACTTAGCCAGATAAACCATTAGAAACAAGTAACTCCAGTTGAACAACCTTTCAACATAAATATAAATGTTTGAGGTATCCCACACCCTCCAAATTTAGAATGGTTAAAATGGGATAGTAAAAATACATGATTTAAAAACAATGTTTTGCCACTGTTAACGTTGCATCATCAGATATTCAGCACAGTTGTACACGACTCTTAAGTACACCCAGTTGGTGACGTCAACCATATAACAATTGTGCTGAATACGTGATGATGCCACATTAACAGTGGCAAAATGTGTTTAAATGGTGCTTTTTTTTTATCTCATTTTAGCTGTTTTTGAATTTTAAACTCCAGTTGGAGCTTTATTTTATATAAAATATGAAGCTTTGGTTGGTTACTTTCCTTACATACATACATACAGTAAGTAGCCATTTGGTCCTTAAATGATGAATCCACCATCTACAACCCCAAAACAAAAAAAGTAAAAAAATTAAACCACCCCCTTTTTTTAGGAAATCATCAATTCCCTTTTTTCAACTATTGTAAGGTGCCAGTCTCCACTACTGTTGATGGCAGCTCTTAAAATATTGTAAGGCACCTGTCTCCACTACTGTTGATAGCAGCTTTTCTTCAACTATTAATGGAAACTGGCACCTTATAATAGTTGAAGAAGAACTGCCATCAACAGTAGTGGAGACTGGCACCTTACACTGTTGATGGCAGCTCTTCTTCAACTATTATAAGGTGCCAGTTTCCATTACTGTTGATGGCAGCTCTTCTTCAACTATTGTAAGGTGCCAGTCTCCACTACTGTTGATGGCAGCTCTTCTTCAAATATTGCAAGTTGCCAGTCTCCACTACTGTTGATGGCAGCTCATTCCATAGATTATTAAGGTTGGAAGTTTTCCACATTTTTTTCAAGTAGTTTATTTGTTAACAAGTTCACTCAGTTCTCCATTCTAGCTTAGAGATTACTTTAGTGTCTTCCCTTAATCCACGTTATTATGTGGAGTCCTACAAGATTTATACTTTTCTTAGTATTAGCTTATGAGACCTTCAGTAGGGAAATACATTTTCTAAGTTAATCACTTGAGTCTCTGTCTTCACATTTGTAGTTCTTGGTACTCATTCAAGCCTTCCACATTAACCCCATTCTTGAGTTCAGACAGCTCTTATTGGTTTCTAAATAGAGCGATGCATGAGTCAAGGAAAAGTAACATCCTTAATAATAGTTCCAGGGATAATGGAGCTCATAAAAGGGCAAAATGAGAAAAGATGGTTCTGTTTCTTCCCTCCCATCCAATTAACATCAAAATTGCATGTTTGTGTTTTTTACACAATGAAATATTTTTCAAACATTGTATTATTACAAATGCCATTTTTATCAGATGTGTATTACCAGTTATTTTGATGCATTTAAGTAAATATAATGTGAAAATAAACCAAGGCACATTTAAGCAAGTTTAGTTCCAATTCCAGCATATTTAAGCTATGTTAATGATTTATTATGAAACAAGTGTGTCATGACACAGTTGATTAATATTTGTGAAGATTGTTATACAGACTTGAAACTTTGCTTGGGAAAAGCTTATAAAAAGTATAGTTTTGTAAATGCAAGGATTTATAGAATGCAGTTACTGAAGCTATTAAAAAATAACTTTGTTAATATAAAATTTTAAAAAGCAATAGTAATTTTTTTCTCTAAGAACAGAAAGAATCAATTAATAATTAAATGTACTTTAAAAATCATAACTGTTACAAACATACTACCAAAAGATAGATGTGCAAGTGATATAGCATATGCTTAACCCAAGTTAATGAGAACAACAAGCACATATTTGGAGTTTTAAGTCAAATAGTGTCCTTTGGTTATACAAAATAGGTCACATAGGTATATATAATACATAAAGAATATAGGTCAGATTAGATCATAAAAGATAAAGCTGTGAGAAGTAGTAACCAATTTTGTATTTGAGAATAACATAACTTTGTTTCTTCTAACTTAAAACTTGCTTGATTTGAGTAACAGAAATAGCGTAAAGTTATTTTGGTAGATTACCATTATAGTTTACAGATATTTTTTTTACTAACTGATATGTTATTTTAAGAATGTATTGAAAACTTGTACAGTTGAATATCCATAATAGTTTTATTTGTAAGCTTTGAAATGTTTTATGTATAATTCTCTGCACTGTTTGCTACAGGTTTTAACTTGTTTCAATTTTATATTCTACCTTTGTTAATAAAAAAAAACAAGGCAATGTTTTCATGGTTTTTTTTTTTTATCATTAACTGCTGTACTCTAGCACAAAAAATATTCTTCACCTTCATAAAATGTACTTTAAAAAACTGCAAAAAATCTAATAGATGGTTTTGGAAAGAAAATTTAAGTATTTAGTATGAACGAACAGACATTTCAAATTAACAAGGTTAAAGTTATTATATTAAAGATTTATAATTTTTCACAAAAGTAGGGGTGTTACTATCGTGCGGTCTACCGCAGTATCCGTAGTCTACCAAGACCCACTGGACCCTATTACCCCTACCCTAGATGGATCATAGAAGACCCCACCTGACCTGTCTATTTAACTAAGTGTAAAAGTCTCAGTAACCGCACGCTATAGTTTAAAAGTCCCAGTAGACCGCACACTATAGTAGCACCAAAATAGGTTACTAGTTTTAATTGAATAATACAAAAATAAACAGATTTATCTGTTTTGTTAATTTACTTGTACAACTACTTGTATCATAAATCAAAATTGATTTTGTAGTAATATAAAATAATCCAAAAGGAAATTATTACCTGGATTAATAATTCATATATGTCAACTTACACAAATGTTACTGGTTTTAGAGATGGGTGATTAACTTGATTAATCAATATATTAAGTTCCATATGAGCATCACTTTCATTGATTAGTGTCATGTAAAATAATTCATTAAATAAATTGATTAATTCATTAAATTGATTAATGTTATGAGAATAAAGAACTAAACAAAATTGGCAATTTCAATTATTGCAGTTTTTGATTATTCCAGTTATTCAAGAAATTGAAATATTGCCAATATGATTTATCATTATTAATCAATTAATGTTTGATTCACAAAAATAATCAACCAATCAAAGTCAGTGTTTTCTATTATTACTATTTTTGATTAACCATCCAAGAAATAGAAATGTTAGCTATTACTACTTCCTTTCCTCATAATTTGCAGGTGACAGTATATGTGCATTCTGCTTGTACGTAACTCCGGAATGTTAGAGTTTGGCCTAGTGGTTGTTGGTTACCTAACTAGCTACAATGATGCATGCTGTTGATGTTATCCTGTATGTGCAAGTATTAACTTAGTAGCTTTAACATAATATATTATTTATTTAATTCAAGCTACAGATATAACTACAATTACCTAGAGTAAGAATGCAATAATAAAAAATGTTTTGACAAACTGGTATTAATTATTATTTATTTGCTCATAAAAATTTTGATTGCTGAATAATGTGCTCATTTAACTAATTATGTAACATGTACTAATAACAGTGTAACAGTACATAATACCATTAAGTTGTTAACTTATATAAAGGCATAGGGCTCCTGTTTAATTTCAACTAGCTCAAGTCAGATTGGAAGGCACGGAGATGGGGGAAAGCTAAAGTTTGTCTATAATCATTTGCCACTTAATCTCAACATAGTACAGTAACCTTTAAGATGCTTGATTTATTGATTTCTAAGCATGTATATATGTTTCTACTATCTCTTCTTGCCTGCACTGAAAAATGTAAAAATAATAATCATCTTAATGTGGTCTTTCTAAACTTTCATCCATATCAACAACTTATGTTTTTTATACTTAAGTTGATTTTTTGTTTTTCATACTGATAATAGAGTTATAAAAAAATTATGAAATGTTTGTAAATAAAGATTTTTCATATTACCAAGATTTTAATGTTTCTTATGTAAAGAGGTGATCATTTAGTACCATTACAAGTTTTCTTTCCAGATAGTAAATGTTATACTGTCTTTGTTTTTCTAGGACTGGCATGAATTTTTTTCCATGACATTACTTGCTGTGGCAACAATCTTTACTAGTTTTACCACATGAAATCTAAGGACAATTTTTTTAGCAAAGAATTACTGTATTTCATTTTTGTAGTCTTGTGAAAATTTGCAAAGAGAAACCCACAGAATGGTATTACTTTTTTTTCAGCTTCTTACATGTGTACATGATACATTTACAAGTACAACAGTTTAGGATTAAAAAAGTAAATGAATCCCAAATTGTTGTATCTGAAGATGTCTATCATGTTAAATGAAGGGTAATTTGAAAATGTCTTTAGAAAAAATCCAAACAAGTTGAAAATGGTTAGTTTAGTCTCATATGAGAATAATGATTAGTTGAACGTAATCAGTTGATAAACCTAATTAATCTATTAGGAAGTTCCACTAATTGCCCAGCTTTTCTTGGATTTACTGATTTTTCAGAGAAGATTGTATGAGTACTATTTTTGGAGAGAAACAATTTTATTTCACATGTGCAACTATGTGATATTCCAGTGGTGTGAGTAACTATTTACAGAATCCACGGTTAGTATTCAAAAGGAGGTTGCTTGATTGTAGGAACCAAACAAAAAAAGAGCATTAACAATCATATCCATAACCTTACATAGACTACTAATCAAAACAACAGGTCTTTAATTAGAAGGAATCCTGGAAAAATTCTCACAGTTGTACAATGTAATTCCTCCATTAGGTTCATCATACAAGTATGGTGAAAGACAGGTAGAGAGTAACAAAACCAATCTACACACCTGCTTTAAAGCATACAGTCTTAGCATTATCATTGCTTGAGAACATCTGACAGTGGATCACTACTCTTCTATTGGTAGAAATACACTTGTATCCAGCACATGAGAAAGAAAATGAAATTTTCTTGTAAAAGGTTAGAATCAAGAGTGAGGGTGTATTCAAGATCACTAGCTGTGATTTTGATGTATGGCATTGTGCTGCATATCACACAGAAAGTTTGTTTTTTGTTTCATATATCAGTATTTCATTTACAGAATTGTTTTATGATACACATTTCTAAATGTTTACAAATATCAAACAAAACTATGCTAAAGATATTGTAGATTTTGTTTTAGAATTTTCATGGATTGACTTTTTTTTGTGGCATTAATATGTAATCTATCACAAATATATAAATTTCATTTACTGCTATCATCACAAATGTATACCTTTTATACAATGTTTTATGCATATTCAGTATTTATGTGGTAAAAATTAATAGTTTTTAATGTGATCAGATAATATTTTGTATGTGTGTTCAGGTATTTAAGAGTAAATAAGTTACAGATAATGAACTCAGTTGTGTACAAAACAGTTTTAACTACACAGTTCAAATTGAGGACTGTTCTAAAAAAAATATTTACTGTACTAGTAAATGTATGTGTGTATCTAACCTTTGTTAAATGATAAGTTTCATTGAAAACACATAGTGCAAGAACTTTTCTCAATTGCACTTATGGAAATAATGAGATTAAGATGGCCCAGTACTGATACCAGGTTTGGAGGTCAGTTAAGCACACTACATATGATCCATGCAGTTAATAACCAAAAAGAAGTTAAAAATATACTTTGACATAGAACTGTTTGTTTGTTTTGTACTTTAGAATATATGTTCTTTTGTTTAGGTATCTCTAAGAATATGATTAGTTTTGTAATGAGTAACACTTGTAATTAAAGGTTCTATTGTTGTAAAAACAATATCCCCTTTATTAATTGCACTTGTAGAAACATTTTTCTCTTAGGTAAATTTAAAGTGCAGTGTAGTGGAGTGAACAAAACTTACTTTAGATATAATGAATAAAAGTAGAGGATGCCAGAAATGGTTGACTCAGAATGTGATTACAAAGTATACTTGCAAGGTAATATTGCACCATTTTGGTAACATTTAATATTCAGGCTCTACATTATCTGTATAACAATACAAGCTTATGTTTAGTGACATTGACCTGTTTAGCATGAATGCTTTGTAACATATCTGTACATGTATTCCCTCATAATCCTACTGTTCCAGGATTAAAGTTAAAATTAAAACAAATATCAAAATGTGTCTATATTAGTAGTAGTTTAATTAAGTTTAGAATAATGTTTATGGAAGGAGGACCTATCATGTCCATAAGTTAAACCTGATATATTTACTTGTTTATACACACACACATAAACCATGCATAGAAACTTGGCTTGGTAGGATTGTAGGCCAGTACTGAACCAATAAGGTTAACAATAATGTACCTGTAAGCCTTTATTTATTTAATGTAAAAAATAGTAATTTTTGAAATCAGAATAATTTTTTAATTAAGTAAAAGAAAAAAAATCTGTTGTACCCTGACTACTGATATGTATTTGTTTGTGTATATTTCATATCCAACTGACATCACTTTGTCAATAAGTTTCAGCATGCAGCAGATATAGTTGTACATGTACACAAGATAACAAATAACTGTCAGTAGAATAATGATTCATTTTGTGATTAAGTTAAGCTCTTGCTGCATATATTAATTTTTGTGACTAAGTTTCTAAAATTATAATGTGAAAGTTGATTTAGCAGATTTATATGACTAGTTATGGTGTAATTTTTCTTGTGTTGAAGTTGGTTTCTATAGGCTAGTGACTTTTGTTGTAATTAAACTTCAAAAATGATTTTAAAATGTTTTATATATTTAGAATTAATTTTAATACAAAGTCTCAAACAGTTTTCAGTGGTTGTATAATTTTAAGGAGTTGCTGTTAGCCAAATAATCAGACTATTAAAATCTTAAAAATATTCTTATAAGAATTTTGTGTAGGACTTTAAATTCTGTGCAAAATGAAACAAAGACTTGTTGTCTTAAATGGAAATCCTATACAATAATTATGTGGTACAGAAAATAACAAGTCACAAATAATCTTTATGAATATATGGAAAGAGGAAGCCAGAGAAAAATATAGAAACTTACAAAATCATGAAGACTGGCGGAAAATAGATTAGAAGCTCCTCAAGATAACACGTAGTCATACAGATTTTTCAAAACTTTCCTGATAAACCACATTATTTGTAGATAAAATTGTGCAAGTTTCTCTTGGAGCATAATAAGATTTCAACAGGGTCTTGAAAGACCTAATAATATAATGAATATTGCAATAAGATTCCGAACTTTATTACTAAATCTTTCATATTTATTTACACACCATGTGTTATAATAATAGCTAGTTTATGATGAAAGATCGTAGCATTTTTTACAGGATCATAACCATAAGATCTTTTCATCACAGTCTAAATATCATATTAAGTTTTTGACTTCAACAAGATTTTACAAGGCTTTAGTGTAAAATGTTTGTTTGTTTGTTTTTTGTCAATCTTTGCTTGATTTCAAAAACAGCAGCTTTACCTTGATAACACCTCAAAAATTCAGTCTTGTAGGCATCATGATTATGGATTATGATGGCCATGTTGTACAGATATTAATGCTGCTTAAGTTTTGGGGCTCATTCCCACTGGGATTTCTAGTTCAGTTTCACAAGATTTTTAAGTAATACTAACTTCAGGTCAGAGTAAACTACCAACTTAAAGAAAAAAGTAAAAATCAACCTGGCAATGAGTACAGGTAATTAAATAACTAACTTCAGGTCAGAGCAAACTACCAACTTAAAGAAAAAAGTAAAAATCAACCTGGCAATGAGTACAGGTAATTAAATAACTAACTTCAGGTCAGAGCAAACTACCAACTTAAAGAAAAAAGTAAAAAATAAAAATAAAAAGATATACTCTTCTTACGTTCTTACTTATAAAGATTAGAATGCCTTGTTTTATTAGTTGGGTAACATTACTGTTAACATTATTTTGAGCTGTAAAATTTTTAAGTTGTGTTTCACAGAATTAGTATTCATTATTCTGATAAAGAACTCAGACTTTGAGTAGAATTTTATGTTCAAAGATATATGTAAGAAGTTGCATTTTATGATGAGATGATAAGATACATTAATACTGTATAAGATATACTTTGAAAACATTTGGTGGTTTAAGAAAAATAATATTCATAGCCCAGCAATGAGTAGTACTTAGATTACTTCAGTAGCAGTGTCACTATCTCTTTTGATACTTTTTTTAAAGTTTCAAGTTAAACTGTTTATAGCCAGTAATTATACCAATTACCATCATTTGTAAAATTGTTTTTTTTGCATTTTTATACAGGATAATCCAATGGTGCCTGTACTTATTAAGGTATTTTCTTGGTCCATCTTGTCTGAAACTTAACTGGTTTGCCATGATAGCACACACATTAAACAAGTTTGAATATCTTTATAAAAACCCTTGTTGTTGTTGTTTTTTTGTTTTTTTTCTAAAGCATATTAATCAAATTTTGATTAAAGTTATTCACTAGTGTTAAATTGCTGAAGTTTGAGATTGTGTGAAGGTAAAGCTTTAATTTTAATGATTTATAATCTGTATGTTAAATACTTAAATTTATCTCCTTTTCACAGATCTTTTGGTCACAATGAGAGAATGTTTCTAAAAGAAAGATCTTTCCTACGCTTTCAAGCTTTATTCTGAAAACATCAGCATGGCAGATGTTCGTGCTGAAATTCTTGCAGCTAGTCGATCCAGAACTGGCTGGTTAGACAGTAATGTCCAGAACACTGAAAAACGGCCCTATATAAATACGCTCAAGTCAACATTTGAAGAAAAGTCGCATGAAAAGCAAGAGAAAAAAACAAGTGTGAGCCGATCAGAACCAACAAGACGTTTAGGTAGTAAAGTTAGCACAATAGCCAACATGTTTCAGTCACTATCCCCCCCAAAAGAGGAGTTTTTGATGAAAAGTAAAACCAAATTAAGCCGGACGGAATCACCTTCAAAAGTTCACCAAATTTTGGCAAAAACTGAAACTTCAACAAAATCTCATAACATTTCACAAACAAATCATGTTGCTGTTGGATCTTCCAGTTTGACTCGTAATGAGGGTCATGTTACAAGGTTTAATTCTGCTCGTGCTATGTTTGAACAACTTGAAGAAAAAAGTAAAAGGTTGTCAACAGACAGTACTACATTTAGCTTGAAGCAATCCATTCATTCTTCATCTAGCCACGAAACTACTCCAGACCAACTGTCTCCAAGCCTCTCATCCTCCCCAGTAATAGAACTTCCTGAACGACTTACCAGTAGTTCTAATTCTTCTTTGGTTATACCGGAATCACCTCCTTGTACAGTTTCAGAACGTCCCCAGAGTCTAGACTTTCCTATAGAAACTGTCACTTTAGAATGCAAAAAATCAAGTATTTTAGAAGATTCATTAGTAGATGCTTGTAAAATTCCAACTGTTTGTCCAGCACAGAACAATGAAATCAAACGTAAAAATCTTGAATCTAGTTCTTCTGAAAATGTTGAAAGCAACAGAATACTTGAATGTACAGAAACAAATTTTAACTTAAGTCCAAGTTCATTAACTACAGCTAATTTTCATCCTACAAATAAAATAGAAGTTCATGTAAAACTGGAAGATTACACTGAAACTCAAATTGATGAAGATATGTCACAAGTGAAAAATGTGTCTGTGTATGAACATCCTTGTGTTCATTATGAGCCATCTAGGAATGGCTACCATCCCAGTCTTGATGCAACTACTCATTCATCTGAAGATCCAGGAAATACTGAATCCCAACATAATTTTTCCACATTGTTAGCAGCTGATCAGTCTAACCACAATATGCCATGTGATCAGTTTTTACCTTATAGTGAAGCAACTTTGCAGGTATCAGATTTGAATTCAGAGCTTTCAAAAAACTCCATTTCAGTGAAGGAAAATGAAATATCTTCAGAAAAGGATGAAGATACGTTATTTGAAAACAAAGATGGTTTACTGGTTGATGAAGCAGATGTAAGTGGAGAAAGCTCTCACATGAGTGATAACTCACCAGCCACACCTTTGGATGTGGAAAACTGTAATGTAGGACTGGATAAAGGTGAGTTTGGTGACTGTACTATAATAAAAATTGGTTGCAACGGTATGTTTTATGCTTATAGAATAATGGGCAAATACAACAATCTTACTTGAAGATAAAGAGATTTATTTAATTTTTGAAGCTTGTTCTAGTAGTTGCTATATAAAGAAACATTTGTATACAATTGACATTTTTTTAATTGCATCTCAAGCTATTGATGCTGTTTTACTTAATGTTTATAACCAATGTGCAAAAAAGTTTAACAGATAAAAGTATGTGAAGTATCAATTTAAATGTTGACATTTTTCCTAAAAACCTTTACACTCATATTATATGTAATATTAGTTCTAAAAGGATTTAATGTATTCAATTTTTGTGCGCTATGAAGCTTCTTGTTTCTCTGCTCATTTGGACTGTTAAGGTTCTTGGAATAAAAAAAAGGATAAAAATAACTTTTTTTTGGCAAAAAGTATTATTATGCTCCAAAAAATAAAATACTTACAATAACAGTAGATAAAATATAACCCATACTAGGCCTGTCAATACAATATTGAGGAAACAAAATTAAGTAGGCGTACCACTGGTTCACAGTAAAGCTTTGTTGAAAAGATTCTCTATGATAAAGTTCCTTGAATACTTTTTACAATGGGAAATAAAAACTGACCTTTCTTATGCTACTTTATACAACTTGAAATACCTAAAAATCAAAGGAAAACTCTGGAATCTATTAAAATGAAAACTTTTTTTTTCACTAGGTGACTAGGCCTTTTATTATTTTAGGTTAAAAGATAACTATACTAAAATCAACAGGGGGAGCAAATTCAAATGCTGATTGGTAATTATTTTGAAAGTAATATTTTCACCACTAACTGTAGAAGGAAGAAAAAAAAAACATTTCACTTGTAGGTTACAAAACCAAAAATATGCACATGACAGCCAACTACTTTACATGGCCTGAGGTTTTCTTATTAAGTATACACATTATTTTGTATGACTTTTATACACTGTATGGGTATAACATAGGGGTTATCCGGTTTCAGTGGGGGAGTTTATTGCAACTTATGCATTCCAATTTTCAAAGTAAATTTACTGAAATTTTTTAACTGTGAATATACATAATTATTTTTTGTTTAAAAGGGGTTTTAACTTAAAGATTGTAATTTATCTCAAAGATTTTCCTAGGACTTCATGTTGGAGATTTTTATTTATTTATCAAGACCAAATAGTGAATGAAATCCTTTGTAATTTTTCTTAGGTTGGATTATGATTAATGTTATTAATTTTTCATTAGCTATAGAGAATTGGCCCCCTCAGAATCTGTCTAGTAATTTCCCATCAAGTATGTCTGAAGGGGTAAAGGGTTAATGTTGTTTTGTCAAATATACTAGCTATGACATGTGTACTTTTAAATAATGAAAATCCATATTTAAAGAAAGTAGTAGGGTTGACAGTAAAATTCTAAAGAGAACTACTTGTACTTTTTTAAATAACTTTTGTGACCAAAGGAAAAATAAAGAAAAACTTTTATGTTACTGATGATAAGGTTGTGGCAATCAGATATTAATCATTGCCATGTCACCTAAGTCTTTAATTAGTCACCAATTTTTTTAGTAGATACTAATACTAACTAGTGTTTACTTTTTTGTTATGGCTATTACTCTGTTGCTGTCTTTTGAGTAGTCTAACTAATTATTAAATAGTTTTCAACCTGTGCTTCAGCCGCTAATCTTTATGAAGATGGTTATTGTAGACTGCCTAATTTCTGGAATAAACTAGAGCAATTAGCGAGATTGCATACCCTCACCCTGCTGCTCATTTTCGAGATTGCATGCATTTATATTGGATAACATCAAATTCCATTTCAGAAAATTCTTTTCAGATCCAAATGATCAATGCTCTGGAATATTTTTTCTAGTGTGTGATGAAGAGTCTCATCTTTAAGGTGCCCATGAAATTTGGTACAAATCCAATCACACTTTACAGAGTTATTAACCAAAACTGCGAAAAGTGCCCTATCTCCTGATTATACAAAATGCTTCAAAGTGATCTGGATCTACACCAAATTTGGGGAGGCCTGTCCCATATTGACTTCCCATCTTGTATACAATTTTCGTGGATATTAGTCTATTAGTTTTTGAGATATGTGCATGGAAACACAGGCAGACAGACACACACACACACACACACACACACATGAACATGATTGCAATACCTTTACCCCCTCCCCCCAAATCCAGGGGTGAGGGTAATATGATGCTACAAAATCTTATTCATTCTGGAAACTAGCAATTTACAGTGGCTATTTTTACACTACAACCCTCTTGGACAATGGATACCTCCCAAAAAAAAAAACTTGATAAAGAAGATAAACACCAAGAATAAGCAAAGATCTCTTTGAAAACATACAGAAGATATGTTAACAGCATAAATTCTGAACAGTTTTCAGAGATGGCACAATATAGTATTATCATAGTTAATACACAAAATCACCCAAAGACCCATTGAAGAGCAAAACACTATTTACAAACATCCCTGGTGAATGTCAACTCAAACACTTTGAAAAAACAAAAGTTATGGTTGAGGAACATAATAAAACACACAAGACTAATTTGTCTGCAATAGCCCATTATACTAAAAAAGAAAACCGTACATTAAATCAGAATAACACAAAAGTAATGGGATGTAAACCACACAAGAAAAAAGAAAGATAAAAGAAGCCTTATATATCTATCTAACCGATAATACACTTATCCAATCCAGCATAGAACTCAGCAAGACCTGAATACCTCTCTTGAAAGCATCCAAATAGTTAGTTGATTCAAAACTTAATGAGGGGGACTCCAGGAAAGTGGATAACACACTAGCCTCACTATTAATGAGACCCAAGACTGAATTCCAGCCACTACCAATATAGAAGTGATCCTTCTTGGGGCTTTCTAGAAGTCAGTAACAGATTAATAGCTGCAAAATAGGATAAAAACTAGTTAGTAATTAGTATTTACTAAGAAAAAAAATTGGTGATCGTATAGGTTTCTGACCATGACAACAAAGAAATGTTTCTGCATCTTGTTCTGATCAAATGTACTTAACCATAGTGAAATGGATAGCCATAAAAGATATTTTCAAACAGATAATAAAAATATGCATGAAGTTTAATGATTAATATATTCTATGAACCTTTTAAGTGCCCATTTCCCTATGCATAAAGATAAATGTGTATAGACCTGGTTATTTCTCTGTCTTTAGATGTCATAGACGCAGAGAAAAAATATCCCGTGTACATAGGTAAAGAAAAAATAATAATCAAAGACCTTATTGAAGAATGTGAACCTAAGGCTATAGCTGGTGAGGAGAATTGTGAGAATTTTTACAAGAGTCAGTCTAACTATCAAGCTGATGAAAACTCTGTATCACCATCATCTGTAAAAACTGACAGTGAAGGAGACAGAAATGAAGGAGACTTGACTTCACATATTGAAATTTGCACTCCTGATGACATTTCCCCTGCTTCTCCTGATATTTCAGTGCCTATTACTAGAAGGAAATGGGAAAAACCTCTCTATCCTGATTCAGTTGACAGCCCCAATACCAAGAGTGATGGAATCAAAGGATATGAATTTGGAGAGTGGTCTCAGGATAAGCATATTTGGAGTGAGCAAGACAGAGAAGATCTTCAGAGCTTGAGTTCTGTCTACTTTTTGTCCCAGGTAAAATTATTCTTATTGCTTTTTAACTTTTGTTTAGTACACCTATTACCAGAAGATATATCTCAACTTTATAATTTTTGACTGGTATTGTACACAAGCCCAGAACACTTAAGGAAATAAAAATATTCAATTTCCATTACTCAAAATATTCATAAAACTATTTGAAATCTCTATTTCTCTCAAACACACACACACACTCAAATTTGAAAGCTGAAATAAAACTATGTGGTTAGAAGTTAGGATTGTACATAAGCTGTGAACTTTTTTTTTTCAAGTTTTGTATCAGATTTTATTTTTGTTTTGTTATGCATAGAAGCAGGAATGAAGAAGAAAACTATTTAGATATACTTATACTTAAGGCACTGATAATTATAAAATTGAGAAGAAAAAGCTATTTATTAGGGATTAATGATTTGTTTGTGTATATGGGTTGTGCTTTTAGAATTGTCTTTCAAACTGCACTTGGCTTACTATCTCAAGAGAACAGCATATCCAGTGTAGTAAATTCTTAAAATTGAAATTTTGTTGAAAGTTTCTTTGCTCTGTAACCCTATACTTTTTAATTGGGTTCATATGGGTTCCCATTGGTTTTTTTAGACACATTTTTTTCAAACTATTTATGCACCAAATGTAGAGGATGGAAGCTATACTAATAGCAAAAGGTTGGGGTTAGTATAGTAGTACCTTAACATCTTGGTATTTATGTCCAGCCATCATATTGGGGGCTGGAATGTCAACTTCAAGGACAGTTTTGTTGTTCCCTCATTGATGTACAGTACTCTAATTATTACCTTTCTTACTTCTTTTTTTTTTTCTAATGTAGGGTTCTAAGCATGAAATTATTCCTGAAACATCAAAATGTGTGAAAGATGCAGCTGGTGAGACTTTAGCAGAATTTGAGTGCCGAGAACATGAACTATTTATGGTTGAGGCAGTCTTGGAATCTGATCAATCTACTAATCAGGTAATATGATTGTAAAATTAAATTAGATAATTTGAATAAAAAATCTGTTTCTAATTTAGAAGAAGTGATCATTGCTCAGTGATATTTTGCTGATTGTGACTGAACTAAATTGTGAAATTAAAAATTTTAATGCACTAATTAGACATCAGACATGGTTTTTGTTTCAGTAGATAAAGAAAGATTAGGTTACTGATATAATAGATTTTGTTTTCTCATTTCTAGAAATTGTTGTTACTGTTAGTTTGTACAAGCATTTAAATTGTTTTCCGGCTATAACAACAAACAAACCAGTGTTTTGTGCCATCCACGTGATTCTTTTTTATCAGTGTCCCAGTTTACTACATGAACTTGTGCATGCTTTTGACAAGAATATTAACAAATTCTACAAACATTATAATAAAATTGTATTACCAATTAGGAGTAAATGGCACTGTAATGTTTTATTACCATAAATGCCACATTTTGCCTAATATCTAGTTACTTGTGTGAATAAGCAGTAAGAAACCAGTGTCTACCACTGTAATCATCTCTAATGGTACTTTCGAAGAATGTAAATGTTAATGCATCAGTAAATGTAAGTGCTCAAAACAGTAAATCCAGCCTAATGCACGTACCAAAGCAGTGTAGTGTTTTAGTACGAAAGTCTTCTGAATTTAATAATTATTTCTAACCTTTAAACTACATTTATTATAAATACATGCAGTTTGTGTTAAGAATATGGAGGTCTTTTATAGCAGGGTTAATTGTGGTGTGAAATAAAGATTATACAGTCCACTAGAGTGGATGGCTATGTTGTTGTTCAGCCAGCTTCTCTAGAGTCAGACCACCTACTGAATCTGACAGAATAAGTTTGTGCACCATTTGATAGAATATGTACCTTCCAAGCCCAGCAGAATGAGTATTCAAACAGCCTGACAAGATGAACACCTAACGAAGTGAGCATCAACCCAATCTGACAATGTAAGAACTATATTCATGCTTATAGAAAGAACAGCTATGCAGGTTGAGAGTAAAAGTGCTAACACAGGCTGAGAGAAAGAGCAATTATCCAAGCTGACTCAATGAGCACCTATCCAGTCTAACAAAATGAGTATTAATCCAGGCTGACAGAAAAAAAAAAGCACTTACCAAAACTCGTAGAATAAATGATCACTCAAAATATAACTTATATAAGAATTTTGGCTAAAAAAATTAAGTAAATTTTGTTATGTATTATTACAAACTAATGTTTTACTTTAAAATCTTAATGTTGTTTTCTTTATTGAAAAGGGACCTTTTAGCAACCTAAAAGGTAACTGTTCTCATTTGAATAATGAGGTGGAGTTGATGACATCAGAAGAAGCTGAAAGGTTTCTTAGTTCAAGGTAAATGTTTTCCTTTCTTCCAGTAGCCATTGTTATATATATATATATATTATATTTTTGTTTATGGTTATCTGTATTAATTCAATGTTTATGGTGGCTAGTTTTTTCATTTTTATTAGGATTATTTAATACAAAAATGTTACTGTTCCATAAGGAAGTGGCTGATCAGCTTTTAAAGTTATGATGTTAATCCTTCAGATATTGTTTTAAATGTGAATTAACCTTAAAATCAGAAGTGATCATACTGAAATTGCCCATTTTTTTTTGGTGACAACTTTGAACAAGTGGAAATACGCTAGACTGGTTTTTCTTTAAAAAACTGAGTAAGTTTAAGGCTCATTGTCTTGTTTTGCAAACATGTAGTGATGCTTTCAAAGTTTTGTTTTTGTTGATGAAAATGTCCTCCCAAAGTAAGGCTACTTTTGCTCAGAGCTATTCCATTTTGACCTCGATTTCCACTTTAAGAATGGTTTGCAACATGTTCCTGACATCTAAGATGCACTTTGCACTTGGTAGAAATAATAATCAAGGTTCTTCGACTATTTCTCATGACTTAAGTTGATTGAAAACAGAGTTACACTCATGTCAGTTCTCCACCTAATAAATATGAAAGTTACTGATTAATCTCAGTAAATAAAATTTAAAGGTATTGTCATGAACATAACAGTTTATAAGTTGTACATGATAAAACTTCACTTTTTTTTGACAACATATTAAGTGAATTATAAAAAATGTATTTCCCTCTACCTTGCAGTTTGCACTGGCTGCTTATCAAGTCACTGCCTTAGAAAGAAAACATTCATGATGATAAGATATTTCCCTATTTGCCAAAACTGTAGATAGAATACTACTTCAGCTAACAATGATTCAGAAAATCACATGTATGGCTAATAGTAATATAAGAACTTTCATCATTGCAGAAATAAGCTAATACAGTGTTCAAGCAACAGAACAACCACAACAATATTAGTAGTACACATTAGTTGAAGGTGCACTATTACTATGTGTGCTATTGATGTTATGCTCCTGCTTGTTTTGTAATTCCTTTTTGTTTTAAATGAAACCTTATTGGATCAGATAATAGCTTTAGTTTTATGTTTTTGAAGCCCCTCAGTGGCACAGCGGTATGTCTGTGGACTTACAACGCTAGAAACCGGGTTTCGATACCCGTGGTGGGCAGGGCACAGATAGCTTTGTGCTTAACTTCAAAAACAAACAAACATGTTTTTGAACCCAGGTACTTGGTAAAATCAAATCAAATTTTTTATTGGTTTAGTTATAAGTATGTTATGTTACAGATGAACAATTACATAGCCCTTTAAGGTAAAACTGTAGAAGCATTTTATATTTAACAAAATCACCAACATGGTGGTGGTTTATCATTTTTTTAAGTACACAGTTGTTAATTGTTTTTGGACTGGGGTCCTTTAAATTTGTCTAAAATCTTAATTTGGCATATTGAGTGATGGAAGTCCATCATTTAGGTATACTTATAGAGAAAGAAAGAAAGAGAACATTTGTGTTCTGAAAGTTCTTGAATTACATTTCACAATGATATAAAAAATGGCATTCTAAAATAATTCAAATGTATAATTATAAATGTTCACATACACTGCCCAGAAAGTCCAAAGAATATATATAACATCACAAGAAATTGCTGTTGCTGTGTTCCAAAAATACATTTCTACAGAAGCCCAAGAATAAAGGTGTATATATTATTATTATTGTTGTTTGATTTATTTTAGATGAGTGAATATTAAATGATATTCATGCCTTGAAATGTAGTATAAAAGATGTTTTAATCACTTGTGTACCTGGTTTCAAAAATATTTTTTTGCCTGATATATATATATATGTAATTTTCATAGTATAATAAGTAATTTTGTAAACCAGCTGTGGATATGTTTTAGAAATAACAAACAGTTAATTTTGTATTGAAATTGTTTTTTTTGTTTTTTTTCCGTTCTCGATTAATCTGCTGGTTCACAGGATTTTTCGGTAAGTTTTATTTCAACACATGGGAAAAATTGGTTACTCACTGTTACTGTTGCACTGACTTCAGAATGTGTTTATTAACATGGGTGATGGTGTAAACCTCTCTCTGCATTCCTTGTCTTTTGATACGAGTGTCGTGTGAAGGTGCACTAATAAGATCTAGAAGGAATGTTGTAGTTTCATATCACTCTTTCCCATAGTGTGTAAATATGTGTGGTTTTGTAAAAGTATTTGATTTTTTTTTTCCTGTGAACCACTTAAGTCAGTATTCTGACTGTGTGGAGAGACCATGTTTGATCGCTACTCACTTGACTGTTCTTGGAAATAACTGATTAAAAATGTTTCAGTGAGTGCTTTTATTAAACTAAATATAAATATGTGGAAGATTTTTTCTATCATATCTAAGCTAAAAATTATGTGATTATGATTGTGAATTGAAATATTAGTAGCACATTTTTATATGGAAATTTGTAAATATTGTAAACTAAGAAAAGAAATGTTGACAATAAGGTTAATAATTTTAAGATGAACATTTACTTGTTGGAACAAAAAACCACTTACACAGAATACTGATTGAATACATGTAACAAGACTGTTAGGTTTTGTTAGTTTTTCAAATCCTTAAGTTAAAAAGAAATTTGTTTTATTCCTTTTGATTAATATTTTAAAAGTGTACTTGTTCTAGTGATATAGAAAGGCTTAGAGATGCTTATAAAACCTGTTACTGAGTTGTAGAATGTAACGTTAAATAAAACTTCTTTTAGTTAGAAGGGTTTTTGTTCATTTTTATAGATATGTACAAAACTGTGATAAATTTCAAAACTTATAATTAACTTGTAGTATGAATTAAGAAAAAACGAATAATTGATATTTCTGCTGATAAGCTAATATTTCACTGAATTACAGTTCACGGCAAACTATGTTAAGTGATGAAGAGGCGAATGAGGTAAAGTTACTTCTTTCCCACCAAAATGAAAATTCAATCACAAGTGTGGACTTAAAGACATCAGGGGAATTCTATAACTCGGCTCTTATGTCTTTGGATGGATCAGGATTAGACGATGAAGGAGAATCTGCTTCTGAGATTCCCTGTTCGCCAGGTTCAAAGATCTTTTACAATAATACTGAATACCATATACTTGAAGGGGGCCATTACTTCACTGAAATTTTAGGTTTAGCGGAAGAAAGTGAAGATGATGAAGTGACTATGTACTGCCCTGTTGTGGCTCGAAAAAAGACACGAGTTAAGTTTAGTTCCAGTCCCATCAGAGTAAGTGTTTAATCAGTTCAATGCTTTTTCTTTTTTTATTATCACCTCCTCTTTAATTTTGTTAATTCTACTAGATAAAAGTGTTACTTTACAGTGTGATTATAATTACTAAAATATGTAACAAGTGACAAAGTAACACTTTTATATAGTTTGAATAAACAATTTAAAATTGATTGTCATGTATTTTATTTGTTAAATTGAGGAAATATTTGAATTAATGTATTACATGCATTTGATGCCTACTTTTATGGTAAAAAACACTGATCTTGTTCTTTTGGTATCCAGTTAATAATAGTTTTCAAAATTGTATGCATGGCTTTTGAAACTTAGATTTAGTTGCCTGCTATTTTATCTTCCAGCTTTTTTTTAATGTTTCTCTACATGTATTCAACTGTAATGTTTGACAATCAAGTTCAAATTCTGATGATTGATGATTTTGACAGGTCTATAGTACATACTCTGTTGATGATTATGATCGGCGAAATGAAGATGTTGATCCAGTGTCTGCCTCTGCAGAGTATGAGCTAGAGAAACGTATTGAAAAGATGGATGTATTTCCAGTAGAACTTGTAAAAGGTATTTAGTTATTTTATGTTAACCTTCCTGTAAAGTTATAAAAGGTAATAACTTATGTTCACATTTCTAGTAGAATTCATAAAAGGTTGTTTTTGATTTGTTTAATTATATTATAATGAGTAACTTATATTAAATTCTATACTTTAGAGAGGAGTGGTAAATAAATTAGAGAATGGAGAAGACCAAGAGAACAAGTGTGATTCTAATACTAGGGGAGATTGAGAATGTTTTTAATACTTTTTATAAAATTAAGTACTTAAAATTTATATAGTATTAAAATTTGATTTATTAACTATGTTTTGATGTCAAGTTTAGTCGTATACAATGAAAATAAAATAGATTAATTATATTTTGAATGTAACTCTATAAAAGGTCATGACATACACACATTGATCTACCTTTTATGTGAGGGTTAATGTGTATAGTGAGTTCTCATATTTTTATTTTTGGCTTTTATTGATTATTGATCAGTTTCTGATCCTCTAGGCTAAGTTTCAAGGTAAGAAACATAAAGAATGGCAATATATTATTTTATTGTCTTGACCAATGGTTTGCACATACACTTTTTGCTGACAGAAAAAGTAGTAAGAAAATGTCACACAATTTTTAGTTGAATGCTGAAATAGTAAACATGTATTAAAATTTATTAACACTTTTAACAATTATTTCTGTTCAATCTTTCTAAGAAACACTAAGTAACAGTTTTTGACACTGTACCTATAGATAACGGATCTAATAAATCCACATGGCAATGAACAGGTTAAACCTATAGATGATGGATCTAATAAATCCACATGGCAACGAACAGGTTAAACCTATAGATGATATCTAATAAATCCACATGGCAACGAACAGGTTAAACCTATAGATGATGGATCTAATAAATCCACATGGCAACGAACAGGTTAAACCTATAGATGATGGATCTAATAAATCCACATGGCAACGAACAGGTTAAACCTATAGATGATGGATCTAATAAATCCACATGGCAACGAACAGGTTAAACCTATAGATGATGGATCTAATAAATCCACATAGCAACGAACAGGTTAAACCTATAAAAGTATTAAAAGAAATATAAATATTTTGAAGCAAAGATAAGCAAGTATTCTCTATTTAAAACAGAAATGTTTTCATATTTGCATCAAGTTTCTTCACATCGCAAACTAAGTAAAGATCAGAGAACTCAGAATTACCTCATAATAAGTATCTTGGTTGAATCTCCTGTTATTCTGCTACTCATATTCACTCTTAGGTTTTGCTTGAGAATACCACGTTGGCAGTTTTTCAGACAATAGTTATTTTTCAGCTAAGGGATTAATATTTTGAAATAAAAGGTACCTTTAAAAATGTGAAAACAAGACTGAATAAATTTACTTTTAGCCCAGAACAATGCATGAGAAGCATGCTAAACTTATAAGTTAGTCATTTTTATACATACATACTGAAGAAATGTTTTCTTCCAGCCTATATGTTTTCTTGTATGCCAGAAATATTTACTGTGTGATTTTGTTTTCCTCCCTCTTTCATGAATTTTTATGTATCCATAAAGTTACTGATATTTTATTGTAGGTTCTGAAGGTTTGGGGCTGAGTATTATAGGAATGGGTGTTGGAGCTGATGCTGGACTTGAAAAACTAGGTATATTTGTGAAAACTATAACAGATGGTGGAGCAGCTGACAGAGATGGAAGGTGAGAAGTTTTGTGCAGTAAAGTAGTTTGATTGAACTATCTGAAGATATTTTTCTCACACACAAAAAAAATATTAGTCACTACACTCCTTGAAATGTGTTTAGTTATTAAATTTGAGATTTATTGAATTTTTGGGTATCATTAATTTCAATTTTTATAATGCTGATTTTTACATTATTTTTATTTTCACATTTCCACTCAATTCTAACTATATATATATAAATTGTTACTTTAGGTTTTCATTTTGAATTAATGGACTTAAAAGGCTTTAATTTAAGTATTGTTTTAACTAACTCTTAAAATTTAATTAAAATGTACATTTCTTTAGAAGTTGAACTCTTAATGACCAATGAGGGAAGGTTGTAAATAGTATAGTAATTTCTACTCAGAAATTATTGGTTACATTGTTAAAATTCCATCTGAGTAGCACTTTGTTTATTTAATGTTGTCTTTTAGTGGGTTTCTAATTGGCTGATACTGAGTTCATACTAGAGGTCACTAGTAGTACAGATATTATTAACCCAGGTGAGAAATCATGTCTGAACATGTAATTTTTTATCATTTTTTGACCAGGTTTTTGGCATGCTCTTTTGAATAGCGTAACTCTTTAAAGTTATTAAGCAGTTTTTGCTACTGTCCCAGATTTCCTCATCCACCAATTTTGAGTGGATAAGTATAGATGAAGATTTTATTATAATTTTTCATGATTTATTTTTAAAAATTAGTGATTTTAAATCAAAAACAATAGTACATTTTTAGTTCATTGTATTTAGTGAAAATTAATTGAAGTTCTTCAATGGATCAGTATCTTTTGAAACTGTATTTATACATATTTTCATGTTAAAGACTTTGAGCTCAATAGAAATTTCATATCTGTTTGCTAAAAGGGAAAATATTTTTCAGATAGAGCTTTTGTGTTTTCCTTAGAATCCAGGTGAACGATCAAATCATTGAGGTGGACAGCAAGTCTTTGGTCGGAGTAACTCAGGCCTATGCTGCATCAGTGTTAAGAAACACATCTGGATTAGTACGGTATGTTTCTTTCGCCTCTTTACCTTGCAGAGTATTAAAATGTTTAGAAAATTTTTGCTTTAATAGAAATTGGTCTTTTTTCCTGCATAAATATTTCCATTTAACTTATAATTTTCAGACTGTGTATAGAATTATGCTTATATTAGGGCTTATCTGAAAATAATATCCCCAGTATTAAACCTTAAAAACACAGATCTAAGTGTAGGCAAAAATAATCATGAATCCTAATAATATATTATGATGAGTATATATAACTTTTTCATGTGTTATGTATATATATTGTAAATGTTGAATAAAACTAAATACTAAAGAAAAACTGAAAGTTTATCATAGTTTCAGCCAACACATGAAATACCAAGGAAATATTCTGTTCGATGATTAAAAAGATATTTTCAGTTTTTTTACTTTGGTTCTTCTTGTATTGTACTTGTGGAATAAGAGTCATTGGTATAATGCTAACTTTTGCAGTTGTTTTATTCTAACTCTTATTACAAACGTTGAGAAAATGTGAAAAATTGCTGTTGGAATTTAGGTTTGTTATTGGTCGTGAAAAAGACAGCACCAACAGTGAAATAGCACAGCTAATATCACAGTCGTTGAAAGCAGACAAAGAACGAGAATCTCGGCAGCTCACCATAGAACAACAGTACATGCAGCAAAATCGTGAACAAGTAAAGGTTTGTAGTTTGTAATGTTATTTTTTATAACTGAACAACTGCAGTCAGAACAAAAAATCCTACCAAATAAAGGTGATTTTATTTTTCTAATTTGGTTTTAAATAAGAATATGAAGGTATCATTTTGGTGTTTTAGTAAAGTTCCTCTTAACTAATACTTTATAAGATTGGAAAGCTATTTTTTGACAATGTGTTATGTAAGAAAATGGATAGTTTGGGAATAAAATGTAAGTAAATTCAGCAATGTGAGATAATCTATTAGAAAATTTATCATATTTTAAATGTGTTAAATAATGGCCATATATTTTGACCCTTACAGTATTAAATGTGAAATACTTCAATATCAGCTCATGTATATCTTAATTTCCTTTAAATATATCTTACTTTTTGCAAACTACTTAAAACTTCAATTAAATGTGTTTATCCTGTGCTTTGAAGGTGAATGAAAATGTTTAATTGTAATAACTGTAAAAATAAAGATTTATTATACTTTGATCAAATTTATCACTCTTTTAAAAAAAATCAGTTGATAAGTTTGCTTTTGTAATTAACATTTCAGACCCAACCTCTTCATTCCTTGGATAATTCACTTGATTCAACACCTGAAGATGGGGAGGATAATCCAATTATAGAAGAGCTAAACATGAATAATGAAAGTAGTGACTCCCTGTCACCTGAATTTGAAGTGGAAACATTGATAATTAAACTTAAAGAAGTTGGTATATTTATGAACAACAATGATCAGGTTTATTTTAAGTTACAATATTTAGTAATGTACAGCTGTAACTTGGGGTTACTTAAATCAGACTTGTATCTAAACATGTGTCTTTATTATTATTACACCATTGTTAATATGGAACTTTTATTTAATTGCACAAAATAAGAATGAAAAACAGACTTCTTCACTCAAAGTATTGCTCAGTCTCACATGACATGATGATTGTTTTGAAGTAGCTTTGAAAATATAAGTTTAAAAAAGGGCATGCACTGTTGTAGTGAGCGAGTATAGATCTTTAATGTATAGGAACTCTAATGTAAGTTTCACATAAATGTTAACAAGCAAAGAATAACCTCAAATCGTAATATAACAAGCTTGCTCTCTCTATCATGTTTATCAATCTTCTGACCAGATTTTTTTTTCATTTATGAACATGTGAGCTTGCAACAAAGATGTTACTTTGCTTATTATTATTATTTTAGAACAAAGCGCACAAGTTTCATGTCTCTATAAACAGAGCTGCTCTGAATCTTAATATCTTAGATAGCCCATAAAATGGATATAGATGGTAAAAACAATGTATACAAAGTCTAGGATATGCAGCAGAGAAATTAGATAATCATTGATTTCAGCAGTAACTACTCTGAAATTAAAACTTTATTTAATGTTTTGAATAAATGTGAAACATTATAATAATGAGTGTTGTAATTAATGTTAATGTTGTATTCAAAACACTAAAAGCTTGATGTAAAGATTATGAAATTTTCATTATTTGATTGATAAAAATAACCATGTTTTTATATCATTGACAGTGTGACCCTGACTGTTGTGTGCATCTGTGTTTTTATTTTGTATTATTTTGGTGGAAAAATTATAATTCTGTTATTTAATAAATGACTGCTATTTTTTTTCTTCTTCACTAAAATTACGCTTCTCTGTTTACAGGCCCAATATAAACAGGGATTATCAGAAACAGAAATCAAAAGACTGAAAGAAAAAGTAAGAAAGTTATTATTAATTTCATACTATACTTCTGCATTGTTACTCATCTTGGTAAAGTATCAATTGGTTTTATAATGGTATGTTGTGTGCTTAATGCAGAACTAATTTTAAAAAAAATCACACTTTGAAATATTTTTAAGTACATTATCTTCTAAATAACCACTTATTGAAATTATTTTATGTATTTGTGTTTATTCTTTACTTGTGTATGTGATATAATTTTAAGCTTTTTTGTGGTATTAACTCTCTCAGCATGGACTTGGTCCCAGGGACTGACCTGGTAACCATTTAGTACTTCTTATAGTTTTCATGCTATTACTTTTAAATTAGTAGGCGTATCTTCACAAAAGTTTGCATATTATCAGTAAACATTACAAGGATTTTGTATGTAAAATATCAGGTTTTTTATTAAGTTTTAAGATTTCTAAAGTAATGTTTTTCTCATGCCTTTTTTCTTTTTGAATGTTGACTATCCAACATGCAAAGTAATTTTGATTTTAAGATTAAATATACTTTTGTGCATCAGAAAACTTTCAAATTTCACATGCGAAATTTTTATAACCCTCAGATAATTATCAAATGTTTTTTTCTAGAAAAAAACTTAGATATTTTATCTGCTATTTTCACTACTGTATCTCTATGGATTGGGTCAATTTGACCGACCTCGTAACAACCATAAAAAATTAGGAAATAAATATAAATTATTCTTTTTTTCATTTCTAGAATGACTGCAGCTTATAACATGAAAAAATGTTTAGTCTAAATAGCTTAAATCTTATAACATCATACATCTATATATATTTATTATTTTATTATATTGACCTTTCAGCTGGGCCTGGCTAACATTACAGAAGTTGCAATCATGCGGCACACGTGCACTCATGTTACGGTATCCAAGAATATAAAACTGGCCTTTATAAAATGACCTGTCTTGGCTGTGTTTTAGTGGACCAGTATTTTGTAAAATACAGTCACATTTCAATTATAATATGTTATATATGTACATACATTATTACTATTTACAAATAAGTTCTTAAACTTATTTTTCTTAAAACATAGAACAGTAAATAATGAAGTATAGCAAACAATTATCTCTTCTAGTTACGAACTTTGTACTCATTTGATTCTTGCCATAAGTTGCTGAACCCTATCAAATTTTTTTAGGTTTTATATATATATATTTTGAATTAACCAAAAATCATAAATTACTATATCAATACCACAGAATTCCACTTTAATTTATCAAGCTTAGTAACTAAGCTATATTTGAGTCTAAAAAAAATATGAAATTTTGAGCTCAGTAATGTCTTACCTTACTGCTTGGAGTCTAGCATGAAAAGAAAGAATTTGCCGGGCAAATATTTTGCAGAGGTTGAGAAAACCACTAGGGGAACATTCTGAGCTTTCGATTGGTTATACACACATCATTGGCCACTTTGGTTGATTCAATAAATATAGTAATATCTCAGGAAATAGAAAAGATAGGAGGTTCTTATTTTACATTCTAGCTTGTTGGTATCAGTAATTTGAGTATCTAATTCGTAAGAAAGTATAGAATGTGTATTTGGACATCACAAACATCTAATTGGAACCAATGCTGCATTCAACATACCATGTGATACACAAAAATTGATATTTAGGATTTGTTTTGTAATATTACTTTTAAATTAAGAAATTAACTAATGTATAATACAAAAATTTGAAATATAATCTACAATTTGATACCAAAGTTATTGAAATACATTCATAAAATAGTAGTTCAATAAAATTTTGAATGCAAGTCAACAAGTGCAATGACATGGCCTTTGACCTGTGACCCATGTAAGTAAGGTTAATAGTGAGCACTCATTGAATCCTGGTCATGTCCAGTCAACTAAATGTGATTTAGGGACTTTTTTATGTAGTGAAGTAGATGTGGACAGATATATGGCCTCAGTATGGAGTGTGAAACATTGTTAGGGTCAAAAATTCCCAAGCAGTTAGCCACTTTTCAAACACAGCATTACTGTATAAAACAAATTAATACTAACTTCTGATCAAAACAAGCTACCTACATAGATCAGAAGTCAAATCGGTAATTAAGATAACTAATTTAAGCTTGTATGCTTATAGTGATTAGAATACATTGTTTCATCAGATTAAGAGATGCATTGAAGATAATTATTTTCAATTGTTGCATATCATGAATGTAAAACAAACTTTGTTCATAACATCTGAATAAAGCCAACAATAACAAACATAGAATTGTTATGAATTTCAGAGTTGCCGCTTGTGTAAAAGGTTGCCAAGTTAAATCTATTTACCTTTAACAATAATTTGCTATGAATTTGAATGAATTAATAGGTGTATCTTGTATGATAGATTCATATCTAAGATTGTTTAAGTTTTCTGACCTTTATGTGATACAAGGTATCCATCCACAACTGTAAATTAAGGTTTCTTTGTATATTGATATATATATATATAAATATCCATCAAACAAATTATTATTTTAAATTATATTTTAGTAAACCTATAAACAATTTTATCAGTCATACATAATCATGACTGTTACTGCTTTCTGGCCCTGAAGTATTTAATGTATTGTTACAAGGATTCCTTTCCTGACAAATCAATTAAGAAAACTTTCTAATAGAATGATAAAAAATATTTTAATTCTAAATATAATTTTTTTATAGAAACTTCAGTTGTCCTAACTAAATCACTTTTAGCATTCATGGTGAAGAAAATTACATAAAATCTCTAGATACACAACCTTGAAGGAAACATATTTTTGTTAAAATTTGTGAGAGATGTTATGATAAAAACAGACAAAGGATTTAGGATGTCAGTCTTTTAATAACCTGAGAACTACAGCTACACAAGAAACAGGTCAGTTGTATTTTGAATTGATCAGTTAAATATGCTCATTCTGTTGCTATATGAGCTTTGTGTAGCCTATTGGTTAACATCTCAGGATATCAATCTTGGT
This sequence comes from Limulus polyphemus, assembly GCF_000517525.1. Taxonomy (NCBI): domain Eukaryota; kingdom Metazoa; phylum Arthropoda; class Merostomata; order Xiphosura; family Limulidae; genus Limulus; species Limulus polyphemus. The sequence goes on from NW_013672476.1 coordinate 39,228, forward strand.
GTCCATTGTTCACCACCTGTTCTAACAAAACCATGCTCTGCACTTTGGGGCCATGGGTTTGTTATAGCAGTGATTGTCAAATTTCACTGTTTGATTAGAATAGCCAAAGATTGTGGTGGGTGCAGTTGATGGCCTTCCCTCCAGTTTTTAATTTCAAAGTTAAGGACTGCTGGTTCCCTCATGTAGCTTTTTGCAAATATCCTAAACAAATAAAGCTGTTACTTTATGTAATATCTAACTTACAATAAAGTCATATTCAGTGCAGCTTGATTTGCATACTGATCAACTTGTAATAAAAATATTCCTCTTAGAACATTATTCCAGGATTTAGGGGCTTTTTTATGTTAATGTTACCATTTGTTTTTTGATTGATATGTTTGTTGTTTCTTACGTCTTAGAAAATGTAGATTATCAACAATGCCCATCAAATGTACTTTTGTCATTCTAAGATGGAATTATATTTAAAGTTCTTAAAGTTGTTGTCATACAAAGTTTGATATCTTTTTTATTTGTTTCAGAAATGGTAGATTTTTGTTTAAAATTTAATTACTTAGTATAGAGCAACAGACCAATTTGAATAACAGCTTAAAAAATCTTCATCAAGGTAATGCTACTAGAGCAGTTGGAGTCACAAAATTATGAACTGATTCAGCAAGCAGAAATAGCAGAAAATCGTTACCAGCATGCAGAACAAGCTTTACAAGTCACCCAGAGAGACCTGGCTAACTACAGGCAGTTAGTTGATGATTTTCAGAGACAGTCCTCTGCTTTAGAGAAAAAGTACATCAAAGCCAAAAAGCTCATTCACGAATTTCAGAAAAGGTACATAGCACCGTGTGTACACACACGTCTTCCTTTTTGTATTTAGTTGAATTTTACATGTAATTGGATTATTATGTAGTTATGTTTTCATTTCAGATAGCTGAAATCTGGGATTAAACATTTGTTGTTATTGAAGCCAAATGTGTATAGATCTCTGTTAGAAGTAACTTTGTTTTGCACTTTCATTATAATTCATGTATTTTAGTTTGATACCAAATGCTTGTGCAGCTTGAGACTTGTTGAACTAGTGTCTAACAGCAGAAGAAATGCAATACTATATTGGCTACAAAAATGTAAAACAAATTTCTAAATATTTTAGGTTTTTGTTTTATCAAAGATAATTTGGGAGCTTTCTTTATACTTTTGCCATTGGTTTAATCTATTATCATGAAATAAGCTATTTGAAACTGTTTGAAAATATTAGAAAATTTCTGTAAGTGTAAGCAGTGTCTATCTTGTTTATAAAAAAAATAATCACACTTTATAAGAATGATATTTATATGTGCTAATATCATAGCATGGCACTGCAAACACCAACCTTGGATCCATTGACAACAGGTTTAACCCCTATACTTTTGGTTGAAGGGGAATTCCCAAATATTATTTTCCAGTGCAATACTGCCAAGAATAGACTTATAGCTGAAGGAATTTGTCACAGCCAGTTGTAAGGAAGGATATTGATACAGAAAGATTATTAAAAGCTATAGAGTTTAAGGACAGCATTTTGAAGTAGGAAACCTTCAGTATTCTCCAAAGAAGTAGAACAGCTTGAACACTCAACATTCATGTGCAGTGGATAATCCATAAAACGTTTGCCAGAATGTGGGATTTAAGATTGAGCTCAGTGTTCCTTTCGGAAGCTAGTTACAAGGAAGATTACTGTTTCAGGCAATAGTGTATAATATCATCCATCAGATTGAAAATGGCCAGTGATGAAGAAAGTTGTTTCAACGGCAGTATAAGACCTGGATTATTGTTCTTATAAAGTGTGATTATCTCACAATGTAATAATTAAAACTACATGTAGTGAACACCAAGTCATATAATGTGTGTATTTTGTTAATCATTCAGTATTTATTTCAGTGTGCAGGAAGTAACATATTTCTAATCACGGTGAATGTAAATATAACACCATATGTTTTGTAATTTGGATGACATCTGTGAACTTGGTAGTGTGTATATTGGTATCTTTATTGAATACTGAAAGAGTTGACATGACTTCCAAACTTGCAAAGTATATATCTACTCAACTGTATATCTGTGGAGAAAAAGATATATCATAGAAAAATTAATGCTCATTGTAATAATTATTTAAAAAATATCAAAACATTTATTCTTTGAAATTGCTTTTTTTTTAAATGACAATATATCTTTATGCTAATATACTAAAGTTTTCAAAGACTTTTGCCTCTGAAGTTTATTAAATGATTTCAAAACAACAGTTTTATGATAACTATTCCATAAACTATCAAACTAAGTTAAATGAATGTACACAGTACAGATAATGCTTGGAATTAACAGTACAGATGTTAGTACCAGCACTAAGTTTGTTATACCTACAGACTAAACTGATGACATATAACAGTGTTGGTGTTAGTACCATCACTAAGTTTGTTATACTTACAGACTAAACTGATGATATATAACAGTGTTGGTGTTAGTACCATCACTAAGTTTGTTATACTTACAGACTAAACTGATGACATATAACAGTGTTGATGTTAGTACCATCACTAATCTGTAAGTGTAACAAACTTAGTGATGGTACTAACACCAACACTGTTATATGTCATCAGTTTAGTCTGTAAGTATAACAAACTTAGTGATGGTACCAATACCAACACTGTTATATGTCATCAGTTTAGTCTGTAAGTATAACAAACTTTGTGATGGGACTAACACCAACACTGTTATATGTCATCAGTTTAGTCTGTAAGTATAACCTAAACTGATGACATATAACAGTG
>NW_013672477.1:0-20145 GCF_000517525.1 Limulus polyphemus
TTTTACTGAAATTTTGACCTCATTTCAGTCGAAAGCCTACATTCACGAGGTATTATACAGTAGTTTAAATAATAATCATACGTAGCTAAAGCTAAATATGGTTCAGGTTTCTTCCTGTCAGGTTATACAGTAGTCTAAATAATAATCATACGTAGCTAAAGCTAAACATGGTTCCGGTTTCTTCCTATCAGGTTATACAGTAGTCTAAATAATAATCAAACGTAGCTAAAGCTAAATATGGTTCAGGTTTCTTCGTATCAGGTTATACAGTAGTCTAAATAATAATCATACGTAGCTAAAGCTAAATATGGTTCAGGTTTCTGCCTATCAGGTTATACAGTAGTCTAAATAATAATCATACGTAGCTAAAGCTAAATATGGTTCAGGTTTCTTCCTATCATGTTATACAGTAGTCTAAATAATAATCAAACGTAGCTAAAGCTAAATATGGTTCAGGTTTCTTCCTATCAGGTTTCGGGACCAATATCAGGTTAAGGGAGTATAATAAACCCCAAATTGTCTGTATCATAAGACTTTCTAGTGTTTCAGCTTACTCTACACTTTTCCTGGAGTTGAAATGATAATAGCTGACTGGTAGAGACCACATGGAAAACTTTGAATCACGGCTAGTTAAACAAGTCAAAAATTAGAACGAGTAAAAGATCGTATAAACCGCAAAAACAAACTTAGAGAGATTGGATTTAGCAAAGCTGCAAAGTAAATATTGAGTAGGTATCGATTCACATGGTGATACTTTGAACGTGTAATCAAATCGTGTCCCTTCAAAAATCAGTTGCAAGAAGTCGTCATTTACTAAGGTAACAAAAAACAAAATCACTAATATCGCATATATTTCTTTTTCACGTGATTCAACGACGAAACCACGTGATATAAGATACTATCTTAACTCAGAATTGTAAATATGACATCAGGATTCTTCTAAGAAAGACTTTTTTATTAGGATCACGTCTATTACTTGATTTTTATGTCTCCCGATCAAGAAAAACCGACTCCTCTAGGTGTCGCGCCAAATTTGAAATATTGTGTTCCAGAAGGCGCTGATTGGTAAAAATAAACTACTTGACTCTACTATTCAGAATCTGTTTTCAGATTTGAAATCCATGAAGTATTTAAAAAGGTACAACTGTATGTAAATCTATTTACATATATAAATCAATAAGTGAGGACTAAGTTAATCTGTTTACATATCTAAATCAATAAGTGAAGACTAAGTTAATCTGTTTACATATCTAAATCAATAAGCGAGGACTAAGTTAATCTGTTTACGTATCTAAATCAATAAGAGAGGACTAAGTTAATCTGTTTACATATCTAAATCAATAAGCGAGGGCTAAGTTAACTTCACTTATTGATTTAGATATGTAAACAGAACTAAGTTAATCTGTTTGCATATCTAAATCAATAAGTGAGGCAGAAGATACAACAATTTCTTCCTGTAAATATCAGCTTCATTCACTACGTCTTCGAGAATTGTACTATCATTATCAATCAATACCCTCATTTTAGCTGGAGTTAAAGAAAAGAATGCCTTTATATTGGAAACAGTGACAAGAAATCTATCTCGCCACTTTTCTAAACGCACTGAGATCATCAGAATCTGATGAGCTTTATCGGCGGACACTTTCCGACTTTTGTTTCTTTTCCCATTTCGTATAATTCAATTAACTTTTCCACAAACTCCCTAGGTATTTCATCTTTCATATTGCCTGGATAGTATGTCCATCCTTCTGGACAAAGTGTAGTAGTTTCACTTCCTACTCTGCTTATATCCGCTTCAGTACGCTTACGATGGACAGTCCTTGGCTAATAGCTAATGATTTAACAGTAATCACGAATTGATCTTGTTCATTCAACTCAGGATTTGCACGTCGATCAGGTGTAAATAATGGTGCCTTGGTGGGTGTACATGACAACCTCGTTCCAATATGCAGTTCCTTTGGTCTACGTGCATTAAGCTTGAACGCTACAACGACTTCTGCCTTGAATATATTAGACGAGCAAATGTTTGAGCAGCATTAGCCTCCCATTGAACCTCATGTGTGCTTCGGCTTCCGGTTTTTGTTTTTAGATTTTTTACTAACGTTAGACCATTCAACAGATTGGCATCAAGTATTTTTCCGGCAGTGCCTGCCATCCCATCTCTAAATGTTAAGGCCTAGTATATGTCCATTTATGTAGTTATGTCGTTTCCGTCTTCCACAGATGAGTTGAACACCAAATTCAGATATGAAAAGTGGGTATCCAGTCTTTCTCTACCAGTTTGATCCTCCGTATAAATCCACTTCTCGACATGGAGAATGTGTCCATCAGTGGAAGACTGCATTCCAATATTGAGATGGTATATGTATGGGATCAGATTCTGTAATGGTATATATATATGGGATCAGATCCTGTGAGGCAAAGAACATAGCATTATCATTTTGAAGAATTACTCTACGGATATCAAGTTAATTTGTTCAAACAACGTGCAGCATCTCTTTCAGTACAGCCACAACTTGTACATTATCTTGTCCTGTGTATCCTTCCACCACATAATCAACAAATTCGTATTGAAATCCAGGAACACCTTCATCGTCACATACCCATCTGACCCTCATTGAACCAAACAATGACATACTCTTTTTACCAAAGTACTCCACTTGACCTTTCCTGTACTTCATGGGTAACACCTTCTGCTTGTGGTCAAGCAAAATAAGCATCATTGATGAATCAATCTTCAAATCTTCTTTAACTTTGTTGATCGCATCAAATTGAACTTTTCCTCTAAGCCTATGGGCCATGTACCATAATGTCGTGTTTTGTAAAACCGGGGTGGATGCTAACATTGATTCCACTTCCTTTGTTGTATCAAGATCATCCACTAGTAATGAGGCAGCCTGCACCAAGATTGGCCTAACCGAAGTGTCGAAGAAATTGACGTAGTGATCACATCGTCCACCTAGTACAGCAAAGGATCTGATCGTCAGACGATAGACTCAAAAGCTTGTGTGTTTACTAAAATGTCAGAAATAATATTATTTCTCGACACTTGCTTGAACATCATTTGTCGCGATTTCTTCAGGATACTTCATGTTGGTTAATCTTGTCATAAATAGTAGGTTGACAAAACAGCTTTTGTTTCGCCTCTATTTGTTAGTAGCTTAACGATATCGCGAAATGTATGCACTCCAACCTGTCCATGGCTATCAAAGGAGTTCTTATAGGCTTTATTAAAGTCTTCGAAACTGTGTCTGACACGTTGATAAACCGGCATATCTGAAGATACGCTTTACTTGAAGGCTTTGTTTAATGAACGTAATTGATGTTGCAATCCTCTGGCTGTCCACACGGAAAGTATAACTGTGTTTTTGCAGATCTGTTCCACACCCCAAAGTAGCAAATGTATTTCTCAAGGATGAAAACTCGTTGATCTGGTAAGTCATTCGACAGAATTTGCCAGAATGCTTTGAGCAACCATGGAAATGTTTCTGCACCCAACAAGTGATAGCTTGCTCAAGCTTTTGGAAATGGGTTCCGTCGTATATATCTCATTAGACTGTAGTCTGTCGATAAAACATGTCTTCAATTCAAATGGATTGGTTGGATACAAAAGTTGGAATAACTTATCGGTTATTTGTGTGCATATTTGAACAACCTTCTATCTTTGTCTGACACTGTGCAATACATTAGCTTCATATCCACGTATATGTAAACAGTCCAAGCCTGTACGATTGATAATACCCAAAGCATTGAATATTTGTTTGTTTGTTTTGAATTTCTCGCAAAGCTACAGGAGGGCTATCTGCGCTAGCCGTCCCTAATTTAGCAGTGTAAGACTAGAGGGAAGGCAGCTAGTCATCACCACCCACCGCCAACTCTTGGGCTACTCTTTTACCAACGAATAGTGGGATTGACCGGAACATTATAACGCCCCCACGGCTGAAAGGGCGAGCATGTTTTGGTGGGATGGGGATGCGAACTCGCGACCCGCATATTGCGAGTCGAGCTCCCTAACCACCTGGCCATGCCGGGCCCAGCATTGAATATAGCAGTAATGGTTATAGATGATTCAGCATTTCCATCTTTTCCAGAATCAATATCATACACCTTGCTTTCTTCTAAACTAATTCGATTTTCACCTCTCAGATCACTTGTCCTTCTCATTACTCTTCTTTCTCCACTTTCAGCATCATTTCTTAGCTTTCAATTGATATGATTTGCTTTATTCGAGCATGAATCCAAAGGTAAGCAGAACCTACAAACGCCACAGGCGAACCAGTCTCCTTTCTTTCTTTGTTTATGTTCCTGACATGACACTTTACAAATTTCACTTGTGAGTATATTTTGCAATCAGAAGAAGAAACCTTTTTAGATTGTATTATTGGATTACGGTTACGTAGTCTGGCGTCTCCAATTCGTTTTCGGCTTTGACGTTTTTGTTTTTTTTCCTAAATTTGGGTCGGTTTTTTTCTTATATAATGATATTTCATCAGAGTAGTTGTAGCAATGCACACAATAAAACAACCGCTGTAAAAAAATAGTGCAATGACCACCTTTTACGGATTTATTTTTCTGTCAACTATTTTATACACGTTTGTCAATGTTTTTATATGATTTAAATAATTAATTAAGTATAATAAGTGCTCAATAAGACTGCTCAATTTGCAGGATGAGCACTCTTATTAATTACCATTCTTTTAGTAATATAAGCTGACCCTCTTGTTCTCCTACTGAAACTATAGTTTCTGGAATATTCTTCGAATAAACGACATAATATATTGATTCTTTTAGACCTTTATTCCTAATTATATGGTAGAAATCAAACTTAACCAGTTGTTTTCATTTAATTTGTTTGTTTGTTATGAATTTCGCGCAAAGCTACACGAGGGTTGTCTGCTCTAGCCGTCCCTAATTTAGCAGTGAAAGGCTAGAGAGAAGGCAGCTAGTCTTCACCACCCACCGCCAACTCTTGGGATTGAATAGTGGGATTGACCGTCAGATTTTAAGGGTCCCACGACTGAATGGGCGAGCATGTTCGGTAGGACGGGGATTAGAACCCGCGACCCGCAGATTGTGAGCCGAGCGCCCTAACCACCTGGATGTGCTAGGCCTCGTTTTCATTTAGATTTTACAGCCATTGGGATTAGAAAAAAACTTTGAGGCCAAGTCTGTTTAAAAAACTGAAAACTCCAAAGAAACATCTTAATTATTGAAACGTTTTGCTTTTGCTTGGTTGTTGTTAAATCGAAAGCTAAACAATTGGCTATTTGTGCTCTGCCCAACACGGGTATCAAGATATTTGATTTAGTAAAGAAACGTATATCAAGTTTTAAAAAGTGTGATGAAGGTATGAAAGCATAATTTTTTTTACCCTTGTGAAAGTTTAATAAAATACTGTTTTTAGTCATGCTAAATAAACTTTAAGTTCATACGTTTGTGTTATCTGTAATATTAGCGAAACGTTTCACAGGGTAAAAAATGAAACGCTGTTCCGGTTGTAATTAACTACTTGTCATATTAATACTTCATAACGTATTAGTTTGTTTAATATCCGCCGAGCTTATCTTATTGAAGAAATATTTCTATTTTATTTTCCAGTGACAGTAGGGAGTCTTAAGAACAGAAATTCACAGAAGTTTACTAAATATTACTGACTGTCGTGAGCTAGTTTATGCCTCAACAGTCATATTGAAATTCAAGCCTCAAAGCACTTTATTACTCTTTCCGTTGATTTTCGTTAGTTATTACTGCAAGGTGAATTATAGTTTGGAAAGCACGAGGCTGACGTATATGATTATTGATACAATTAAGATAAAACTCAAGAAAATTGTGCCGCCTTTTATTAAGTGAGTCGAATAAGTTTTTTTTTTTGTAATTACTTTTACATACAAAAAAACTTATTCTGGTTTTAACGAGAAAAAAGAATATTCAGATTTCTTAATAAAAAATGAAAAGGAATGACGTCATCAACTCTCAAAAACAATCGTTTCGTTTCAGCACTTAGAAAGAGAAAGATCAAGACGAATTGTTTTGTTTTTTTTTCTCAGCAGTTTTTTTGTTTTGCTTTTGTAATAAAGAATGAAATTTAAATATGATATTTTGTAGTTTGATTAACTATTTCCAAATCAATTTTAAATATTAACGGATGGCTTAATTTGCCTTTACGTCTCAGGATGATATAACTCAGTATTAATCGGCTGAGTAATTTTATCCTAAATCCAATTTAGAACAAAATCAACATATCAACGAGTAACATAATAACATAAGCTAATTTAAATAACATAAAATCACTCGTATTGATGGGATATTTCATTGCATTTTCTAATTCACTGAGACTCAATAGATAGTCAAATAAAACTGTAAAAAAATAAAACCCTCTAGTGGATTTTATCCTTTTTCTGGCACACTTTGTTTTTACAGGTACCGAACTTCGAATTTTGGGTTTTAAGCCAACGAGGGAATTATTGACTTAAACCAATAATTACTTAAAACTTGCAACACTCCGACGTTCTTTTGTTAACGTTTCTCTGAATTAGTGGTTGTTGTATCTTAAAATATTGTACAGGGTGTCCCAGAATTCTGGGCCCAGGGGGGGGGGGATAAACATCATATTCTTAAAGTTCAACAAACACATTTCTAATGTCAGTTGTAGATACTGATGTCACAGTATACCAAGAACTGATATTTGTACGGCTGTTAACGGTATGCAATTTGAATAATAAATTAATTAAGAATATATTATGTATTTTTCCCAATGACTCAAACCAATAATTACTTAAAGAACTGATATTTGTACGGCTGTTAACGGTATGCAATTTGAATAATAAATTAAGAATATATTATGTATTTTTCCCAATGACTCAAACCAATAATTACTTAAAGAACTGATATTTGTAAAGCTGTTAACGGTATGCAATTTGAATAATAAATTAAGAATACATTATGTATTTTTCCCAATGACTCAAACCAGTAATTATTTGAAATTGACAATACTCCGAGGCTCTTTTGTTGATCTGATTCCTTTAATTCGTAGTCTTGAAATGTTGTGTCTAAACTACTAACTCAAATCAATAAATTAAATCTTTCAGAAACAAATACAATACCTAATACTTTCCAAATCTATTTTCATAGTTCTTGTAGAATATCAATCGATATCACTTATTTTGTCAACCCCATTTATATTTTATTTTATCAGCTGTATATTTTGATTCTCCTAAATTAATAACCTTTAATTTTGTAAAAGAAGAAGCGTTTTAATCAGAACTCCCTCAATATATCAGCTCTAAGTTTATGGACTTACAACGCAAAAAAAACTCTGGGTTTCCATTCTCCATGATGAACGGAACCCAGGTGGGCTATTGTGTAGTTCTACGCTAATGGTGTACGGAATGCAGGTGGGCTATTGTATTGTTCTACGCTAATGGTGTACGGAACGCAGGCAGGCTATTGTGTTGTTCTACGCTAATGGTGTACCCCGTACGGAATGCAAATGGGCTATTGTGTTGTTTTACGCAAGTAGGCTACTGTGTTGTTCAACGCTAATGGTGTACGGAACGCAGATACGCTATTGTGTTGTTTTACACTAAAACAAACAAATATTTAATCAGAAAATATTTATTTTCATAATGACTTAAGCTAATTTTGATATTCTTCATTTTTTCCAGGTTCGTATAAGAATAAATTGAAATACACAGATTAATAATTTTAAAACTGTCGTTTCTTTTACCAAAAAATAATACGATGAGACAAAATCATTTAAAATTTAGATCATTGGTGGTCTAGTAATTAGCGTGCATAGATCCAAGGTTGGCGTCTCGTTGGCGCAAATCGCTTTCTGGCCTTTTGGAACGTGGGTGCGTTATAAAAGTAAGAGTCAAATTCCAATATTCGATTACAGTAGCCCAATAGTTGGCGGTGGATGGCTAGAACAGTCAATTTTGCCCTTGTGTAGCTTTGCGCGAATATTTGAACAAAGATTTAAAATTTAGTTGCTTTAGCAAATATTTTCAAATTTCATTAGTTCTTTCTTTGAGATTGAGCTTCACTAGTATGGCGAAATTCTGTTTGATTTAATTTAGAAGATACTGTTTATCACATGTTTATCCCGGATAGTTAAACACGACAATAATGAATGTATATTATATTTTATTATAATCTACTAATATGTGAAAATAAATTTGTATCTCAGACCAAAAAAGACTATCCGTCGCGAAGCAAACCTAGATCGTAAAAAAGGTGAATTTGATTCCAAGAAAATAATCGTAAATTAAACTAAGTCCGAACGGTAAATAGTATATATAATTATAGAAATATCATATTTTCGGCAACAAAAATATATATATATCAAATCTTAAAAGTGGTTTTTTTATAGCCACTATTGTTATGGAAACAAACCACTTTTAGTAACGAAGGTGTTTCCATAACAATAGTGGCTATAATTACTAAAAGTGTTTTTTTATAGCCACTATTGTTATGGAAACACCTTCGTTACTAAAAGTGGCTTTTATAGCCACTATTGTTATGGAAACACCTTCTTTACTAAAAGTGGATTTTATAGTCACTATTGTTATGGAAACACCTTCATTACTAAAAGTGTTTTTTTATAGCCACTATTGTTATGGAAACACCTTCGTTACTAAAAGTGGTTTTTATAGCCACTATTGTTATGGAAACACCTTCTTTTAAAAGTGTTTTTTTTATAGCCACTATTGTTATGGAAACACCTTCATTACTAAAAGTGTTTTTTTTATAGCCACTATTGTTATGGAAACACCTTCATTACTAAAAATGGTTTTTATAGCCACTATTGTTATGGAAACACCTTCGTTACTAAAAGTGGCTTTTATAACCACTATTGTTATGGAAACACCTTCGTTACTAAAAATGGTTTTTATAGCCACTATTGTTATGGAAACACCTTCGTTACTAAAAGTGGCTTTTATAGCCACTACTGTTATGGAAACACCTTCGTTATTCCAAGCTACAGCACGAATGTAACTTGAATATTGCAGATCAGTTTTATACGGTACATAATGTCCCGTGATAATTGTGTTTAATTTTTGACAGGTTTCAAAGCTCATTCCTGACATGTATTTAACATCTATGCCCTTAATCCATCCTAAACAAAAGAGTTATATTACATAGGAGCTCTAGAGACCCTTCGTAGAAGCATCCTTACTCAATATCTCAATAAACGTTCGACAGACAAGCATATATACCAGAATCATCTAAAGAAACGAGAGATAAGAAAGGGGACGAGAAATAATGAGTAATTTTCAACCACTGAGATTTAATACTAAAACTTCTAAAATACTGTCAAAGCAAAAATGATAAAGAGATCAGAAAATTACTTTTGTCATTTACCCCATTTCATTGATTTGTTTTCCATTTCCAATTCAATTCTTTTACAGTTAAAAAACCACTCCGTTAATTGTAATAACTTTACACGTTCAAGAATTAATTTTCGGACTCTCTGCGTTTTTATTCTCTTTGTTTTAGAAGAAAAACATTTATTTTGGCTGCAATCCCAAACACTCGTTTCGTTTCAATAATTGACCACATCAACTTTCAGCTTAAAGCCAGGTCCTGGGGATTAAAGAATGAGATCTCTTATTTGAAGTAGTAAATCCGGGGAAGGATTAGTGTCAGAAGGTTCCGGTCACGGAACTCCATTAAACAGTTTTTGTTTGCCACTCGACAACTCAGATTTAGCCGAGTCGTTTCGCTTCTTACAGACATAGCGTATTTTTGTTGCCGCTTTGTTTTATATTCTCTGGTGCTAATACCGTTCAGTTTTTTTCCTCTTAGTGTACTAGATATGGGTTATATTCGAGTGAGAGGTTAAAATAAAATAATAGCACCACCTATACAGTAATAATCTAAACATCCAAAACTATAGTTGTCCTGGTGTTGAAAATTGTAAAGTTCAAAGGAGGGGAATCAACCATACTTAAGTTTGAAACCTTATTCAACAATGATAACGAAGCAGAGTTATCTGGTTGAGGTAATTTCTTATTTTAAGACACTTTTCAAAAACAGTAAACGCAAGTATAGAAAAAATATGTAATATTTTATGATAGATCAGTTGTTTCTTTCTGAAAATAAATTATGTCTATAATGTTTAATTGATTGGAAAGTATGTTATGAATATTATAAAGTGCAAATTTAACACATTGATTGCATTAGTCGATGGGTAAAACATAGAGAATGTTTGCTCAATATGCACATTTGAGGCACATTCGTATTGCTGATATTCAGAACTTAAATATTTTAGTAATATATGTACTAATATATCTATGTCTTTAAAACATATTAGCTACCTACATCGCGTGCTATCCTTTGTGAAACTAACGTTTTCTTCAGCTATTTATTTGTTTGTTATTAAGCACAAAGCTATACGATGGGCTATCTGTGCTGTGACATCTCGGACATCGCAACCTGATTTTTTGCGTTATAAGCTACCAGACGTACTGCTGAGTCACCGGAAGGCTTTTTCACTAAAAAAATAGGGTATTAGATAATTCAAAAACATGTTTCATATAAATAGTGTATTAGGTAATTCAAAAACATGTTTCATATAAATAGTGCATTAGATATTTCAAAAACATGTTTCATATAAATAGTGTATTAGATAATTCAAAAACATGTTTCATATAAATAGTGTATTAGATAATTCAAAAATATGTTTCATATAAATAGTGTATTAGATAATTCAAAAACATGTTTCATATAAATGGTGTATTAGATAATTCAAAAACATGTTTCATATAAATAGTGTATTAGATAATTCAAAAACATGTTTCATATAAATAGTGTATTAGATAATTCAAAAAATTTTAATACGGACCTTTAGTCACACTACGTGACAATTCTTCAGTGTTAAGTCTCTTGTATTGTGATTTCAGTCATATCACCAAACAATGGATCCTGCAGAATATTTTGTAATAATTGCTTTGTCATGAAAGCAAAATGTTTATAAATAAGATATATTGGAAGACTGTGTTAGAGACTTTCATGCTGTTGCCAGAGACGCTCGATATATCACTTCTACAAATAAATAAATAAACTTTGCTGTGACGTGAGACGTATGTAGACACGTAATGGAGAAGTCGGCGTTTAGACGTCATTACGTTTTGTGCTAAGTACTTCAGAAATGGGTTCAATACTTAGACCGAAACATGTATTACCCGAATGCACATTATTCTTCTTGTTTTTCTTACTCCACGATTTTAGACTGTCACAGATAACTGTTATAAAACTATATTTTAAATATCTATGATACTCCCAATTTCTGAGTTGACTGTTAAGCCTATTAAGTATTTGGAACGAAGGACGATGACGTATTTTTATTTTGGAATTTTTTTCTTTGTTTTGATATTAAGCTTATTAAGCACAATGAACTAGCTATCAGTACTCAACCCATCACGGGCTTAGAAACCCGAGTTTCAGCGTTATAAGCGTTGAATTTTCACTGAGCAGCCAGGGGGCGGTTCCAGCTTTAAAATTGAAAATGTGAAGCCTATGAACCTGAAGCAGTAAAGTATAGCTAAGAAAATTACCCACTATGATAACGTGACGTTATCCTAAATTTTCAAGAAACATAATTATTTCAGTTAATGACTACGAGTGGTCGATTTTTTTTACTGCTGATTTATATGAAACATGTTTTTGAATTATCTAATACACCATTTATATGAAACATGATCCCATTATGTAGCGTTGTGTTTAACAACAAACAAACTTACGATGTGCGTTACTTTAGTAGTCCTGTCTGTTATATCCACCTCGGGTATCGAAATCCGGATTTTAACGTTATTAGTTTTCAGGAGCCGAATCAAAAGAATGATTCAAAGTGTCATAAAAGCACCAAATATGGAGTAAATGTGTTTCAACGTGAATCATTTCGGCACAGAATGGGAACCATTAAATTCTTTCGGGGGTGGTGGAAATCTTAGAGGAAAAGGGTGGGCTCAAAAATTCGTAAAGCTTATATCCTGTTCAATTTTTATAAACTTGGCATTAAATTTAGCTTTTAACTTCTTTACTGATTTGAAATAATAATTAATATTAAGTACAAGTTGATATTATTTGCATTGTGCTATGATTTTATACAAAAATATCAGTTAACATTTAGGTAACTATATAACCGTTATTGTTCAAATGATAAAAACATCATTTTTTCATTGACAAAGAAGCAACATTACGCTCATGATTTGAAACTATTTTACACCCATACAAAGTGAACATATCATAATAATATTCCAATAATATAATAATAATAAATATAAAAATAATAGCCCATATCAGACTAACTGATTTCTCACTCCTCCTATTTATTGAAGTGACTACATCCTGTAAAGAGAGCTATACAGTTCAGGTCAGTTCGGAATAAGTGTTATGGTTATTATCAGGACTTACTGACCTCAGGCTTGGTTTTTACCAGAAGTCTCTTCAGCAACCATGGACTTCTCGAACCCAGCCAACACTGTGACAACTTCTGGACCAAACTCCACCTCATGAATCTTTCTTGACGAATTTGTTATTCGTGCGATGAGTTGAGAGCGATGAATGAAAAACTTGCATTCATTATTTCTAAAACCTTAGACTGTTTAAGAACTACATTTTAATATCAAGTTATTAAAATTGTCCAGAAAATATGATATATATATATACGTTTTTTTTCCTGTATTTTCAAGACCACCCCCAAAACCTGCCGTAATTTTCACCGCAAGGATTAAGACTTTTTAATTACGAAACGAAAACATACACTGAAAACTACATTTATGTGAAATTTATTACTTCTATTAAATTTTTAAAGTTATCCCTGCTACGGCAGGCATCAAACGTCACTTTTATTTGGTGAAAGCCTCGTGTATTTTCCTAGAGATTTCATTGCTCGGTAGAATTTCCGTCATTCGTGGCATCAAGGCGGTAAAATATATATATAGCTGCCCAACTCGAACTGGTTCTCCGATTCATGACATCACTGGACGTCCATTTAAATTCGATATATTGGGATCATCCGAGTTTAACGAGCTCCTCAAAATAACATGTGGCACAACACAGGCAGGCAGGTATAAAACTAAGCTTTATACATACGTGTATGTATATATTTTGCTTGTTTGATTGGATTTTAGCGCAAAACTGAAAAATTTGGTTATATTTGCACTGTGTCCGTTGCATGTATCGAACCCTGTATACATCGATTAGTAAGTGGCAACGATTTTGAAAATATAAGTATAGCGGAACAACATAAAACAGAGCTAAGTTTTTCGTTAATATACATATGATTATAATAAAGATATGCATATTAGCCTGTATAATTTTTTCCCTAAATGAGCTGTTGTGAAGCATTTTTTAAATGCCCCGATCATCTTTAAGGGTAAAAGAAAAGTACATTATGAATGCGTACTTTTAACGATTTAAGGTGTCTCTTCTCTACGTCACGAGTTAGTGCATTAAAATATAAAGACGGCATTTATTGTGTACTTCACATTTTGATTCCTAAAACGTAACAATGATGTTTGTTTTGTACTTTACAATTCAATGCATTAAAATATAAAGATGGAGTATGTTGTGTACTCCAGATTTTATTATTCTACCTCTAGCATAAGTTATTTTCTGTGATTGGGTAAGAGCACATCACGTGATATTAAACATTTTCATTGTTGACTTGAAAGCCGGGCAACAAATTGCATCAATGTTACCAATTTATCAAGGTTATTGTTGCAGCAGAATTTTGTGGATGAAAATTTTTTGCAACACAGAAAAAAACACGCTGATTCATTTAGGCCTAATTTATAATAAATGTAGGAAATTCTGTCAACATTCTAGACAAAGTTAGACAGGTTCGTACTTCATATATTCATTGGTATAATCAAAGAATGGTGGGCTGTTATATTATGAAAATTAAACAATTTCTAAACCTAATGATTTATTAAATGAGATCAAAACCTTCAGTAAAAAGTTAAACTATATAATACAATTGTAGGCCTGAAGATGGTAGCTAAACATACTATGAGACAGCGCTAATTGATCAAGACTTTAGTAGAACTGAAAACAATAGAAGGAGTTGAATAAGGTAATTATTTACCGGTGACTTCGGGCAACAGATCACTTGTTGCTATCATAACCAGTCAATAATTGTTAAATGTATTACGATGTAACATCCTTAATGTACCGTATTATTTATTGTCAGTTTGTTGTGCTTCAGTCTAATAGTATAAACAGAAACTTAGTAATACGATATAATATGGCTAAATAATGTTAATCAGGGGAATACAAGGGCACGAAATAGTGTAAATATGACTAAACAGAGTTAAAACCAAAGACTACGATATAGTGTAAATATGACTAAACAGAGTTAAAACCAAAGGGCACGATATAGTGTAAGTACGACAAAACAGAGTTAAAACCAAAGGGCACGATATAGTGTAAATATGACTAAACAGAGTTAAAACCAAAGGGCACGATATAGTGTAAGTACGACAAAACAGAGTTAAAACCAAAGGGTACGATATGGTGTAAATATGACTAAACAGAGTTAAAACCTATATCGTGCCCTTTGGTTTTAACTCTGTTTAGTCATATTTACACTATATCGTAGCCCTTTGTGTAAATATGACTAAACAGAGTTAAAACCAAATGGCACGATATAGTGTAAATATGACTAAACAGAGTTAAAACCAAATGGCACGATATAGTGTAAATATGACTAAACAGAGTTAAGACCAAAGAGTATGATATAGTTTAGAGAAACATAATACATATAAGTTAATATAAAAAGGGCTTTAAAGAATTAAGTAAAATATCATAAGCTAAAAAAACCATACTTTGCCTTGAACGTAATATGAATGAAATATTTGACATCATTGTGTACAAGAAAATTAAAACATTGTTTATAACTTAAAGCCTAACTTGACTGATAATGCTGGCTATTCATATCGTTGTAACGTCTAGAATATCAATACCTATTTAAGTTTATTCTGACCTGTAAATATGATAGCAAACACGGTGAATAGCATTAAGCACAGGACGGTATTATGAACATTTGTCAGAAGAACGAATATATGTTTATATATATTATTTCGCATACCTATGTAAACTTTTATCATTTAGGCTAAAACGATTGAAACTATATCGCGAAAAATCGATTTCGAGTTATAAGATAACTTTTGATTGAAACAATGATAAAAGTAATAGTTTTCCACTATATTTGAGTGGTGTATTACAGAAAAATACCAATTTATGGAGGTTTTTATCAAACAGAAGTAGAACAAGTTTAAAACAAATCGTGAAATATTTTCCTATTTCAGTCCAAGTAATCTTACAAAATACAAGTACACGTTTGCTGTAAAACTACATAAATATAAAACCATGCTTCGTTGAAACACGTGATCGTAAGCTAAATAATACTTCGTGTTCCTTCAGCTGGAAACATAAATATTTTATTACAGCCATTGCGAATCTCGATTTATCAGATATTACTGTTGCTTCTTGTGTCGGGAGATAAGTTGAACACGTCGAAGGTGGCCAGAGAAACCGATTACTTCATTGTGTTTTTACTCCTACCGAAGCGTAAGGATCATTCGTAATTTCGAATTTCAATAACAGATGAACGACATATAGGAATCGCGAAAAATCATCCAGCTTCAACTCTGGACTAGTTAGTTCCATTTTACAGGCCAAATGTTTTAACATGTCAAATAAGTGCCCGTTTTTACTGCAACTTTTTTTTAGAAACGGATATGTATTTATATGTAAAAACATTTTACTTCATATTTACTGTAAAACTTGACAGGTGTAATTAAAGCTTCAGCCTTTACACAGTGGTCATCAAAACATTTTGAAATATAATGACCTAATAAATAAATACATTAAACAAATTAAATATGTAAACATGGAAACAAATTAGTGTATTTTTTAGACAAATCAGGAAACCACATGTATGAAAATCAAAACTAATGTAGAAAGACAGTATTTGGTATTTAAACCATAACTTAGGTGACACACTGGCTAAATGGCCAGGTCACAGACGCCAAGATTCAAACATGGTCATCTCTAATTTGGAAATGCTGACTGAGAGAAGACAACCAGTCAACAACGTCCGCCGCCTACGCAGCTACCCTTAACTGAAGAGTGGTATTGCTTATCCCAGCTATAGCATGCACCCCCACAGTTGAAAATACAGGTTGTGTTTAACGGCATATCGAGGCTCGAACATGGACCTTCCGAATTACAGACAGGCACGATCATTAGGCCACTCCTGGCCCAGGTAGTGAAACAAATCAATGAATTTATACAAGTTGAATTTAAGTTTCATTAAAAATTAAATCAATGGGTGTAAGACACATCAAGAGTTAATCCTAATTTTAGCTCCGAATTTTAGCTTTGAAATTATAAAAGCATCTTGAAACAAATCAAACCTCATGGAATAAAAGTTGGAAAGGTGCTTAAATACGGTGAACTTGCTTAGTTAATTGAAACCACTTACAATTGTTTTTATGGCTCAAAAACGGTTTCTTTGTAAACCGCCGGTAAATTCCTGTTACTTAAGTTCAGTGATATTTACGTATATTATATATAAAATTGTAATTAAATATATTAGCATTGCTTTCAAATGATATAGTGATTAGCAGCATTAATTCAAATAAAGTTAGTGAAGAGTTTTCTAACAATATTTACGTTAGTGATGAGTTTTCTAACAACATTTAAGTTAGTGATGAGTTTTCTAACAATATTTAAGTCAGTGATTAGTTTTCTAACAATATTTAAGCTAGTGATGAGTTATCTAACAATATTTAAGCTAGTGATGAGTTTTCTAACAATATTTAAGTTAGTGATGAGTTTTCTAACAATATTTAAGTTACTGATGAGTTTTCTACCAATATTTACGTTAGTGATGTGTTTTATAACAATATTTAAGTTAGTGATGAGTTTTATAACAATATTTAAGTTAGTGATGAATTTAAAACAATATTTACGTTAGTGATGAGTTTTCTAACAATATTTAAGTTAGTGATGAGTTTTATAACAATATTTAAGTTACTGGTGAGTTTTCTAACAATATTTAAGTTAGTGATGAGTTCCAACAATATTTAAGCTAGTGATGAGTTTTCTAACAATATTTAAGTTAGTGATGAGTTTTCTAACAATATTTAAGTTACTGATGAGTTTTCTACCAATATTTACGTTAGTGATGGGTTTTCTAACAATATTTAAGTTAGTGATAAGTTTTATAACAATATTTAAGTTAGTGATGTGTTTTCTAAGAATATTTAAGTTAGTGATGAATTTATAACAATATTTAAGTTAGTGATGAGTTTTATAACAATATTTAAGTTAATGATGAGTTTTATAACAATATTTAAGTTAGTGATGAGTTTATAACAATATTTAAGTTAGTGATGAGTTTTATAACAATATTTAAGTTAGTGATGAGCTTTATAACAATATTTTAACGGATGTATTATCTGTCTTTATCACAAGTTACTTCACCTTATAGCGATACTTACTTTCAGGATAAAAGTAGTCGTCTATTATCTAGTATGAATGCCGTTAATTATCTAGTACGAATGTCGTTAACTACCTAGTGTGAATGTCGTTAATTATCTAGTATGAATGTAATGAATTATCTAGTATGAATGCCGTTAATTATCTAGTACGAATGTCGTTAACTACCTAGTGTGAATGTCGTTAATTATCTAGTATGAATGTAATGAATTATCTAGTATGAATGTAATGAATTATCTAGTATGAATGCCGTTAATTATCTAGTATGAATGTCGTTAACTACCTTGTGTGAATGTCGTTAATTATCTAGTATGAATGTAATGAATTATCTAGTATGAATGTCGTTAATTATCTAGTATGAATGTAATGAATTATCTAGTATGAATGTCGTTAATTATCTAGTATGAATGTAATGAATTATCTAGTATGAATGTCGTTAATTATCTAGTATGAAAATGTTTTTTTTTAACATAAATCTATATCCACAGAGTTATTTGTTATTTCATTTATTTATTTTGCTACTAAACACAAAGCTACACAATGGGCTATCTGTGCTCGGCTCAACGCTGATATCGAAACCTTAATTTTAGCATTATAAGCTCTCGGACTTAACCCTGACCTACCGTGAGGCACAGTAAAATATAAATTAAAAAGAACTGAATCTAGTGTATGTTACTTTATCCTACGAGACGTATTTTTATGCCTCTAGAAGCTTCTTCCAAGACTACCCTTTATCCTACGAGACGTATTTTTTATGCCTCCAGAAGCATTTTCCAAGACTACCCTTTATCCTACGAGACGTACTTTTATGCCTCCAGAAGGTTCTTCCAAGAATACCCATTATCCTACGAGACGTACTTTTATACCCCCAGAAGGTTCTTCCACGACTACCTTTTATCTTACGAGACGTATTTTTATGCCTCTAGAAACATTTTCTAAGACTACCCTTTATCCTACGAGACGTACTTTTATGCCCCCAGAAGGTTCTTCCACGACTACCCTTTATCCTACGAGACGTATTTTTATGCCTCCAGAAGGTTCTCCCAAGACTACCCTTTATCCTGCGAGACGTATTTTTATGCCTCCAGAAGGTTCTCCCAAGACTACCCTTTATCCTACGAGACGTATTTTTATGCCTCCAGAAGGTTCTCCCAAGACTACCCTTTATCCTACGAGACGTATTTTTATGCCTCCAGAAGGTTCTCCCAAGACTACCCACATGTTTAATGTAGTTACAGTCATTAACAATATTCTATTTTCAGGTATTTTCTCCTTTATCCTAGTTCACAAAGTTCAACATAAACATGTTGAAACCAGCTAGCTTCTTCCAAGCTTCAACCAGATATTACGGAAACCAAATTACCTCCCACCTTTAGGTATTAAAATAACAGTAACTTGTATTTTACTCCGAAACAATTAGTGGAGTAAAGAGAAACCTCTAAGTTACTGCAAGAGTGTCCCATACATTCTCCACTACTAGTCAAGATGAAGACAATTCAATTAAATGGGACCTCTATCTTTATTTTGCAGTTTCTCAAGCTTACAGCTAATATTGATCCTTACCGGGGGGTATCAGCGATGTCTGACAGACAAACTGTAATTTAACTGTCTCAGAAATAAACGATAACCACGATGCTACACTGAGAATCTCGGATCAACAAAGAAACTCGCCAGTACATAACTCTGGGTCTTAATTTTTTATTTTTTTTAGATTTAGATTTACGATAATGCCTTGAGTATTTTGTTTAAAAAATCCACCTAAACAACAATGTTTTGTTTTTTAGAATTTGTAGTGCAGACTGCAGAGATTTAGACATTTTGACAATTAAGTTAGAGAAAAAAACAAACGATTTATTCTCTTCAGATCAAAATAAAATACTTTTTTATTTCAACCAAATTACATCCAACACTTAGAATTGAACCCGAACAATTAGTATGTACAATATTTACATTTGAAGAATATATATAATATTCTATTTGAGTATAGAATTAATGATTACTCAATAGATGTTTGGCGGTTTCTTATCAGTCAAAATTATAATGACATTAAAACGCTGTGATAAAAAATATATATATCCCCACTTTCTTAACTCTCGTGCTTCATGTAGGCTTATATACTAACTGAATATTTGAAAAACAGGGCTCAACAACAGGGGAGTTATTTCATATTTTCAGCCACGTAGAGAAATCATGAAACACATCGAACGATGGAACACAAAAGAGAGGAATACGAAATTCATAGAATACACATTTATCATCATTTCCACAACTCGACAGATTCAATCATTACAATTGTCAAAGGAAAAACTTAAAAGAAATATTTAATTTCGTTTCTAATGTGTTGTGGAATAAGAACAAACGTCAGAATATCTAAACACAATGCACAAACACTAAAACCATTAATGCTGTAGTGATTTAACACAAGCCTAACTTATACGCACATCGTGGCCACCAGACATGTCATGAACATTTACAATAAACAAATATGTTATTTTCTTTACGAGGTATAATATAAGGACGAATACACTAGAAGAATGTATCAGTTCCTTTTCTTTACGAGGTATAATATAAGGACGAATGAACTAGAAGAAGGTATCAGTTCCATTTCTTTACGAGGTATAATATAAGGACGAA
>NW_013672477.1:21157-23072 GCF_000517525.1 Limulus polyphemus
GGTTTTATATAAGGACGATAGAACTAGAAGAAGGTATCAGTTCCATTTCTTTACGAGGTTTTATATAAGGACGAATGAACTAGAAGAAGGTATCAGTTCCATTTCTTTACGAGGTATAATATACATAGACAAAGGAACTGGACAGTTTAAATAACAAAGGTCAATAATGTTTCTCAAAAGGCAGAACTCCAGCTCTACAATACCATTTGCAGTATAAAAACTCTGCTTGCTACTTTTCCTGTGAACTTGTACAGTACCTTAAAACTAGATACGATTTGGTTTTAGTTTTTTTTTAACGACTTGACTTACTTTCTGAATTAGATGGCGCACAAGCTTAAATGTAGTGTAATATTTTCTAATGTTTCGCAAACAAAAAATATAACATTACTGCACTTTTCTCTTTGTTAAAAGTTTTTATGTTCTCTAACCTTTCGAGAAGAGATAGGTGACTCTGACATATACAGTGTTATTATGTTCATCAATAACTGAATAGAAAAATGGCGGTGTTCGTTTCTCTTCATTAATCTTTAAAGTCCTAAAGCTCTAGTCAAACTTTAGACAAGACTTCTTTTTTGTTATTTTCTTGTTGTCTACGCTCGCAACCTTTGATAAGAAGTTAATTCTTAATGTGTCGTAAAATTTATTTATAGATTCTAAATTTTGAGCATAACATGGATCTTACTTCTGAACAGCTACTAACTTAATAGATTTTGGATAAATGTTAATGTTCTCCCAAATGATCTTCTCGCTCAGTAAAAACCTGAATAAAACATAAGCACTATTGATACTACAAGCAGGGGGCAAAGAACATAAAAAATAGTACAGCTCAGAAGCTATTTATCATGAAATTATGCTCTATTAAAATTAGACTTGACGTAGTTGTTGAAAATTTTTTTATCTTTTATATACTTCTAATTTTCTATGTGTAAACTCAACAGTGTTGTTTCTTTATGCTGACTATTCCGTTGTTCAACATTAAAAATTGTGTAACAACATGTACATCGTATCGTATTGTTTCAACGAAACCCCTTTTATCTATATCTTATCTGCAGTGAAAGTATAGAAACAAAAGTACATAAAGCGTCGTTTACCTTAGTCTCACGTCAATATCTTGTGTGATATTATCTTTCAAGCATGCACAGCCTATGTTTCTCTTGTTAATAATATATTGAAGCAGTAATATACAAATACGTAATAAGGAACTATATTAGTTTTTTATACTTTTCTGAACTACGAAATTATTTCTCTAAATACACTTTTAAGTTTTTAATCACTTTAGCAAATACAATAGAAATTAGCAATTAGTGATATGTTTTAATTCGGATCCATTCTTCCAGGAGAAATATATATATTATTCAATTCTTCGGTATTCTTTTAAAGAACTCAGTGTATTCTTATTGATTTCTAAAAAAAAAAAAATCTTCATTATCCAATATGCAAGACTATTATCTTGGTGTAAAGTTTTGCATTTATATTTTTTACTTTCGAAATATTCTAATCTACTTTTAATTAAACTTACGAACAGTTTATTACGTTAGGGATTTGAAGTTACTTTATGAGGATTTTGTAACATTTGAACGATGATTTCGTGTGCAGTGAGCGTTCTGATTTGCTAAGAACAAAGTTCTTTCATTAGAGATTTATAATTTCTTTTTAGGGAAGATCGTCCTGCTTAAAAAAAGAAAAGGGTCACAGTCTAAAAAATGAATGTTCTCAAATATTGAAATTCATTTCAAAGAGGAATTTAGAAAAACATTGGACATTCTAAAGATACTTTCACTAGATAAATTATGAGAAGAAGAAGAAGAAACAGGTTAAATGTTCATTTTAAAAAAATTAACTTCTATCCTGTTAACAGCCTTATTTATCTTTAAATACATTATTGTAACAAAATTAACTTCTGTCCTGTTAACAG
>NW_013672477.1:23949-26815 GCF_000517525.1 Limulus polyphemus
GTTAACAGCCTTATTTATCTTTAAATACATTATTGTAACAAAAATTAACTTCTGTCCTGTTAACAGCCTTATTTATCTTTAAATACATTATTGTAACAAAAATTAACTTCTGTCCTGTTAACAGCCTTATTTATCCTGTTAGCAGCCTTATTTAACTTTAAATTCATTATTGTAACAAAAATTAACTTCTGTCCTATTAACAGCCTTATTTATCTTTAAATACATTATTGTAACAAAGTTTAACTTCTGTTCTGTCAACAGCCTTATTTGTTTAACTTTGAAGATATTATTATATTAAAGTTTAACGCGAAACATTGTATGTACTTTCTGTTCTGTTGTATTCTAAACAAATTAAAGTAGTCTCAAACATCATTATTCGAAGTACTGGTTAAGTTCATCATTCATCTCATATTGAGTTAAAATTATGTTTAAAAGTCGATGTGATGACTAAACTTTTCATATATTCAATATAAAACAATATTCTCGACTTCATATTTTAATACCATAACATAAGAAATACGTTTGTTATCTGCTTGTTATATACATTGCTTCTACATATTAGAGATAACAGGCTGTTTGCTACTTACCCAGTCAAGCTCGTGGCTTCAATTGTGTCAGCAATAGAGAGAGGAAGAAGCTTAGGTATGCATCATTGACCAGTCAATATTAAGAAACAACAGTCTGTTTCAGTATGGTGCGAGTATTGTCAATGGCTGGACTCTCCTAGATGCCGTTTCTGTTTTTTTACTGGATAAAAGTTCCTGCCGTTTCTGTTTTTTTACTGGTTAAAAGTTCCTTGTTTCTATCTATCCTTGTTAGCAACAAAAGCCATCACTCAGGGAGCTATACTGTACAGGCTGATTTCCCTGCGGCTTTCACTATCACCACCAAACTTTTTGGTTGTTTACTTGAAAGGTATCAGTACCGGTAAGGCCGCTATTATGAGGACTTTATCAAGGTAGACTGTTAAATACGCTTCCTCCGATAGCTGGAGGGAGTCCGCTTCGTCCACCAGTATATATTAGAAGTACTGGCGAGCAATCTCCGTTCTGAGCGAGTCAGCCGTCGACAAAAAAACTTCATCATTCAGAGGTTCAAGTTTCACAATACTACTAGAAAAAAAAGACAAAACAACAGATTCACTCACATATCTGAGATAAGGTTCTGAAAAGCTTATTAACCCAAGAAAGTCGTGTGTGTTTCTGCTTATCTTAAAAATACTGCTAAGAAGTTAAACTATTCTTGTCTCATGATTCATGTTCTTGTTTGTTTTGATAAATTTCACTCAAAGCGACTCGAGTATTAATTATCTGCCCTTATAATTTTGAAGCAACAGACTTGAGATAAGACAGCTAGTCAACACCATCTACCGCCAACTATTGGACTACTCTAATTGAATAGTGGGATTTAACAATTACCCTTATTACGAACGTATCCATGACCCCAAAGTGTAGGGCGCGATGTTTTACGGCAGAAACGAGGCGCGAGAAGCTACAACACCCACAAAAACCAATATCTACAACATCCACAAAACACACACACACACACACATATATATATATATATACATGGGGAGGGGGAAAATGGTGATACAAAACCCACAAACACTAATATATATATATATAATTGACCGGAGATTGCTTAACACTTTATTCAAGGTATCCTGGTGCCCCCTGGGGTGTTGGTTTAGTGTATACCGCTTTGGGTTTTTTTATGCTTGGTTCTTTGTTTAGAATTATAGTGTTTTATACGGATATATTGTGGGTTATTTTTAGCTGCAATGGTGGTAAACATGGGAGTGTTTTTTATTATGTTCGGTAAATCTGGTTTCCAATTTTTTTCCGGTTTCTCCGTTGTACAATTCTTGACAGTTATTGCACTTTATTTTATAAAAGCCGCAAAGGCGAAACGTTGGTTAAAATAAGATCTTTTATAATTATCTGGAGTAAAAAAAGGTCGTTTTTTTTTCTAATCTTTTTATCAAAATCTGATTATGTATAATTTTTATTAGTATTTGTTTGTATATTTTTTTGTAGTTAAGAACAAAGCTACATAGAGGGCTATCTGTGCTCTGCACACACAGGTATTGAAACTATGTTTTTAGGGTTATAAGTCCGCAGATATATATAGCAGTGCCACTGAGGGTTGGGTTTTGAGTGAATTTGAAGTCGACAGGAATCTTATGTTTAATGGCAAGTTTTCTCGAAGTTTGAATTATTTTTGAACTGATTTCATGGATGAATGGTGAACTGCAGTTTAATTTTGTGCTTTTGTTTGGTGCTTTAGTGTCAATTTTGTTTGTGGGTTGAGTTTTGAAGTTTTTGTTCTGGTGGTTGTGTGTGAAATTGTTCCTCCAATATTTGGTGGAAATTTGTTGGTGTATATGAAGAATTGCTTTATAAAGCTGATTGTCTAATCTACTTAGTCAGTTGGGCAAAGACTTGAAGCTGTGTTTATAAGGTTTTTTAATATATTCATTTACTGCAGAATTTAGGGGATCTAGAGGCCTGTGTGGGTGATTTTTTAGTAAATTTCGGTTTTAAACTAAATCACTCACAGAGGTTTCTACATCGTTTGAAGTAGTTAGATATTATATTCCATACTTGTGTTCAAGCCGTAACCGAACAACTGAGAGGTATTCTTACATAGCCACTGTCATCTATAGCAAAGTAAGAAAAATAATCCGTTGAAATAAAATATTAAGGTTTACAGAGATGCATCTGAAACTATCGTTTTTTTCCCCATTATTATCCATATATATAATAGTGACGTCTTGAACAAACGTTCCTCACAGCATTTCCACCTTGGATCACATTGTTCAACAATGTAAATATAATACATTACAACTAGTTCAGTGAAGACGTGT